>NC_060191.1:47337805-47410305 GCF_021184085.1 Oncorhynchus gorbuscha | reverse complement strand
ACACCTGTTCCCGATCCTTTTCCCTGATTAGAGTCCCTATTTCTCTCCTTGTTATTCGTTTCTGCCCTGTCGGTTCCTTGTCTAGATTTCACCGTGCTGTGTTTGTGTATCGCCCTGTCGTGTCGTGTTTTCCTCAGATGCTGCGTGGTGAGCAGGTGTCTGAGTCTGTCTGGTTCAAGTGCCTTCCCGAGGCAACCTGCTGTTCACCTGCTGTTCAAGATCGAGTCTCCAGTTTGTCCTCGTCATTTCGAGTGAAAGTTGTGTTTTTTTGATTGTATTCACTTTACTGGATTAAAGACTCTGTTTTCGCCAAGTCGCTTTTGGGTCCTCTTTCACCTGCATGACAGAAGGAACCGACCAAGGAATGGACCCAGCGACTTCAGACGCTCGTTACACTGCCGTCGAGATCCAAGGAGCCATGCTCGGCAGACACGAGCAGGAATTGTCTGCTGCTCGCCATGCCGTGGAGAACCTGGCCGCTCAGGTTTCCGACCTCTCTGGACAGTTCCAGAGTCTACGTCTCGTGCCACCTGTTACTTCCTGGCCTGCCGAGCCTCCAGAACCTAGGGTTAATAACCCACCTTGCTACTCCGGGCAGCCCACTGAGTGCCGCTCCTTTCTCACGCAGTGTGAGATTGTGTTCTCTCTCCAACCCAACACATACTCTAGTGAGAGAGCTCGGGTTGCTTACGTCATTTCACTCCTTACTGGCCGGGCTCGAGAATGGGGCACAGCTATCTGGGAGGCAAGGGCTGATTGCTCTAACAAGTTCCAGAACTTTAAAGAGGAGATGATTCGGGTTTTTGACCGTTCAGTTTTTGGTAGGGAGGCTTCTAGGGCCCTGGCTTCCTTATGCCAAGGTGAACGGTCCATAACGGATTATTCTATTGAGTTTCGCACTCTTGCTGCCTCTAGTGAGTGGAACGAGCCGGCGCTGCTCGCTCGTTTTCTGGAGGGACTCCACGCAGTGGTTAAGGATGAGATTCTCTCCCGGGAGGTTCCTTCAGATGTGGACTCTTTGATTGCTCTCGCCATCCGCATAGAACGACGGGTAGATCTTCGTCACCGGGCTCGTGGAAGAGAGCTCGCATCAACGGTGTTTCCCTGCTCCGCATCGCAACCATCTCCCTCCTCTGGCTCAGAGACTGAGCCCATGCAGCTGGGAGGGATTCGCATCTCGACTAAGGAGAGGGAACGGAGGATCACCAACCGCCTGTGCCTCTATTGCGGAGTTGCTGGACATTTTGTTAATTCATGTCCAGTAAAAGCCAGAGCTCATCTGTAAGCGGAGGGCTACAGGTGAGCGCAACTACTCAAGTCTCTCCATCAAAATCCTGCACTACTTTGTCGGTCCATCTACGCTGGACCGGTTCGGGTGCTACATGTAGTGCCTTGATAGACTCTGGGGCTGAGGGTTGTTTCATGGACGAAGCATGGGTTCGGAAACATGACATTCCTTTCAGAGAGTTAGATAAGCCTACGCCCATGTTCGCCTTAGATGGTAGTCATCTTCCCAGTATCAGATTTGAGACACTACCTTTAACCCTCACAGTATCTGGTAACCACAGTGAGACTATTTCTTTTTTGATTTTTCGTTCACCGTTTACACCTGTTGTTTTGGGTCATCCCTGGCTAGTATGTCATAATCCTTCTATTAATTGGTCTAGTAATTCTATCCTATCCTGGAACGTTTCTTGTCATGTGAAGTGTTTAATGTCTGCCATCCCTCCCGTTTCTTCTGTCCCTACTTCTCAGGAGGAACCTGGCGATTTGACAGGAGTGCCGGAGGAATATCATGATCTGCGCACGGTCTTCAGTCGGTCCCGAGCCAACTCCCTTCCTCCTCACCGGTCGTATGATTGTAGTATTGATCTCCTTCCGGGGACCACTCCTCCTCGGGGTAGACTATACTCTCTGTCGGCTCCCGAACGTAAGGCTCTCGAGGATTATTTGTCTGTGTCTCTTGACGCCGGTACCATAGTGCCTTCTTCCTCTCCGGCCGGGGCGGGGTTCTTTTTGTTAAGAAGAAGGACGGTACTCTGCGCCCCTGCGTGGATTATCGAG
Source organism: Oncorhynchus gorbuscha (assembly GCF_021184085.1). Lineage (NCBI taxonomy): Eukaryota > Metazoa > Chordata > Actinopteri > Salmoniformes > Salmonidae > Oncorhynchus > Oncorhynchus gorbuscha. The sequence goes on along the minus strand of NC_060191.1, from coordinate 47,408,241 downwards.
GGCTGAATGACATAACGGTTAAGAATCGTTATCCGCTTCCCCTTATGTCATCAGCCTTCGAGATTCTGCAGGGAGCCAGGTGCTTTACTAAGTTGGACCTTCGTAACGCTTACCATCTCGTGCGCATCAGAGAGGGGGACGAGTGGAAAACGGCGTTTAACACTCCGTTAGGGCATTTTGAGTACTGGGTTCTGCCGTTCGGTCTCGCCAATGCGCCAGCTGTTTTTCAGGCATTAGTTAATGATGTTCTGAGAGACATGCTGAACATCTTTGTTTTTGTCTATCTTGACGATATCCTGATTTTTTCTCCGTCACTCGAGATTCATGTTCAGCACGTTCGACGTGTTCTACAGCGCCTTTTAGAGAATTGTCTCTACGTAAAGGCTGAGAAGTGCTCTTTTCATGTCTCCTCCGTTACTTTTCTCGGTTCCGTTATTTCCGCTGAAGGCATTCAGATGGATTCCGCTAAGGTCCAAGCTGTCAGTGATTGGCCCGTTCCAAGGTCACGTGTCGAGTTGCAGCGCTTTTTAGGTTTCGCTAATTTCTATCGGCGTTTCATTCGTAATTTCGGTCAAGTTGCTGCCCCTCTCACAGCTCTTACTTCTGTCAAGACGTGTTTTAAGTGGTCCGGTTCCGCCCAGGGAGCTTTTGATCTTCTAAAAGAACGTTTTACGTCCGCTCCTATCCTCGTTACTCCTGACGTCACTAGACAATTCATTGTCGAGGTTGACGCTTCAGAGGTAGGCGTGGGAGCCATTCTATCCCAGCGCTTCCAGTCTGACGATAAGGTTCATCCTTGCGCTTATTTTTCTCATCGCCTGTCGCCATCTGAGCGCAACTATGATGTGGGTAACCGTGAACTGCTCGCCATCCGCTTAGCCCTAGGCGAATGGCGACAGTGGTTGGAGGGGGCGACCGTTCCTTTTGTCGTTTGGACAGACCATAAGAACCTTGAGTACATCCGTTCTGCCAAACGACTTAATGCCCGTCAAGCTCGTTGGGCGTTGTTTTTCGCTCGTTTCGAGTTTGTGATTTCTTACCGTCCGGGTAGCAAGAACACCAAGCCTGATGCCTTATCCCGTCTGTTTAGTTCTTCTGTGGCTTCTACTGATCCCGAGGGGATTCTTCCTTATGGGCGTGTTGTCGGGTTAACAGTCTGGGGAATTGAAAGACAGGTTAAGCAAGCACTCACGCACACTGCGTCGCCGCGCGCTTGTCCTAGTAACCTCCTTTTCGTCCCTGTTTCCACTCGTCTGGCTGTTCTTCAGTGGGCTCACTCTGCCAAGTTAGCTGGTCATCCCGGTGTTCGAGGCACTCTTGCGTCTATTCGCCAGCGCTTTTGGTGGCCGACTCAGGAGCGTGACACGCGCCATTTCGTGGCTGCTTGTTCGGACTGCGCGCAGACTAAGTCGGGTAACTCTCCTCCTGCCGGTCGTCTCAGACCGCTCCCCATTCCTTCTCGACCATGGTCTCACATCGCCCTAGACTTCATTACCGGTCTGCCTTTGTCTGCGGGGAAGACTGTGATTCTTACGGTTGTCGATAGGTTCTCTAAGGCGGCACATTTCATTCCCCTCGCTAAACTTCCTTCCGCTAAGGAGACGGCACAAATCATTATCGAGAATGTATTCAGAATTCATGGCCTCCCGTTAGACGCCGTTTCAGACAGAGGCCCGCAATTCACGTCACAGTTTTGGAGGGAGTTCTGTCGTTTGATTGGTGCGTCCGTCAGTCTCTCTTCCGGGTTTCATCCCCAGTCTAACGGTCAAGCAGAGAGGGCCAATCAGACGATTGGTCGCATACTACGCAGCCTTTCTTTCAGAAACCCTGCGTCTTGGGCAGAACAGCTCCCCTGGGCAGAATACGCTCACAATTCGCTTCCTTCGTCTGCTACCGGGTTATCTCCGTTTCAGAGTAGTCTGGGTTACCAGCCTCCTCTGTTCTCATCCCAGCTTGCCGAGTCCAGCGTTCCCTCCGCTCAAGCGTTTGTCCAACGTTGTGAGCGCACCTGGAGGAGGGTGAGGTCTGCACTTTGCCGTTACAGGGCACAGACTGTGAGAGCCGCCAATAAACGCAGGATTAAGAGTCCAAGGTATTGTTGCGGCCAGAGAGTGTGGCTTTCCACTCGCAACCTTCCTCTTACGACAGCTTCTCGTAAGTTGACTCCGCGGTTCATTGGTCCGTTCCGTGTCTCCCAGGTCGTCAATCCTGTCGCTGTGCGACTGCTTCTTCCGCGACATCTTCGTCGCGTCCATCCTGTCTTCCATGTCTCCTGTGTCAAGCCCTTTCTTCGCACTCCCGTTCGTCTTCCCTCCCCCCCTCCCGTCCTTGTAGAGAGCGCACCTATTTACAAGGTACATAAGATCATGGACATGCGTTCTAGGGGACGGGGTCACCAATACTTAGTGGATTGGGAGGGTTACGGTCCTGAGGAGAGGAGTTGGGTTCCGTCTCGGGACGTGCTGGACCGTTCACTCATTGATGATTTCCTCCGTTGCCGCCAGGATTCCTCCTCGAGTGCGCCAGGAGGCGCTCGGTGAGTGGGGGGTACTGTCATGTTTTGTCATTTATTATCATGTCTTGTCCCTGTGCTCCCCATTCTATTCGTTTCCCTCTGCTGGTCTTATTAGGTTCTTTCCCTCTTTCTATCCCTCTCTCTCCCCTCCCTCTCTCACTCTCTCGCTCTCTCTTCTCTCTATCGTTCCGTTCCTGCTCCCAGCTGTTCCTATTCCCCTAATCATCATTTAGCCTTCCCACACCTGTTCCCGATCCTTTTCCCTGATTAGAGTCCCTATTTCTCTCCTTGTTATTCGTTTCTGCCCTGTCGGTTCCTTGTCTAGATTTCACCGTGCTGTGTTTGTGTATCGCCCTGTCGTGTCGTGTTTTCCTCAGATGCTGCGTGGTGAGCAGGTGTCTGAGTCTGTCTGGTTCAAGTGCCTTCCCGAGGCAACCTGCTGTTCACCTGCTGTTCAAGATCGAGTCTCCAGTTTGTCCTCGTCATTTCGAGTGAAAGTTGTGTTTTTTTGATTGTATTCACTTTACTGGATTAAAGACTCTGTTTTCGCCAAGTCGCTTTTGGGTCCTCTTTCACCTGCATGACAAGCACGCCCCATTCTCATTGATGGGGCTGTAGTGGAGCAGGTTGAGAGCTTCAATTTCCTTGGTGTCCACGTCACCAACAAACTATCATGGTCCAAACACACCAAGACAGTCGTGAAGAGGGAACGACAAAGCCTATTCCCCCTCAGGAGACTGAAAAGATTTGACATGGGTCCTCAGATCTTCAAAAAGTTCTACAGCTGCACCATTCGAGAGCATCCTGACTGATTGCATCACTACCTGGTATGGCAACTGCACGGCCTCCGACCGCAAGGCACTACAGAGGGTAGTGCGTAAGGCCCAGTACATCACTGGGGCCACACTTTTTGCCATCCAGGACCTACCAGGCGGTGTCAGAGGAAGGCCCTAAAAATTGTCAAAGACTCCAGCCGCCCTAGTCATAGATTGTTCTCTCTGCTACCGGAGCGCCAAGTCTAGGTCCAAAGGGCTTCTTAACAGCTTCTACCCCCAAGCCATAAGTCTCCCAAACAGCTAATCAAATGGCTACCCCCACCCCACCCCCTCTTTTACGCTGCTGCTACTCTCTGTTTATTATCTATGCATAGTCACTTTACCTCTACCTACATGTGCATAATATCCTCAATTACCTCGACTAACCTGTGCCCCACACATTGACTCTGTACCAGTACCCCCTGTATATAGTCTTGCTACTGTTATTTTACTGCTGCTCTTTAATTACTTGTTATTTTTATTTGTATTTTATGTTTTACTTATCTATTTTTACTTAACACTCATCTTTCTATAAACTGCATTGTTGGTTTAGTAAGCATTTCACTGTAAGGTCGACACCTGTTGTTTTCGGCGTATGTGACAAAAAATATTTGATTTGATTTGATTTATTTGGCTGAACCTGCTTTCAATATACTTTGTATCCCTCATATATTCAAGTGTTTCCTTTATTTTGGCAGTTACCTGTAGCTATGGAAATGATTGTGTCCATTGTGCAAATCAGATGTAGCATACATAACCCAACCTCACTGCGAATTTACTTTCACATTCAGCTTGTGTAAGAAAAGTTAGTTACTTTCAACTATTCAATGCTATTTAGTTAGTCTATTCAAATGAGTATGGAAGCTGCTTATTATCTAAATGTGTTGACATAATAGCTCAGTGGAATCAAGCACAGCTTGTTTCCAAAGCTAAGCATGGTACGTAGACATCTGTGGTGTTCTGCATTAGCATCGAATAGCCCCTGTGATATGCAACTTTTCAGGGAAGTTAAGAACCAATATACACATGCAGTTAGGAAAGCTAAGGCTAGCTTTTTCAAGCAGAAATTTGTTCTGGGACACTGTAAACTGCACTGAGGCTAGGAAACACTGTCACCACCAATAAATCCACTATAATTGAGAATTTCAATAAGCATTTTTCTACGGCTGGCCATGCTTTCCACCTGGTTCCCCTACCCCGGTCAATAGCCCTGCACCTCCCACAGCAACTCCCTCAAGCCTCTCCCATTTCTCCTTCACCCAAATCCAAATAGCTGATGTTCTGAAAGAGCTGCAAAATCTGGACCCATACAAATCAGCCAGGCTAGACAATCTGGACCCTCTCTAAAATTATCTGACGAAATTGTTGCAACCTCTATTACTAGCCTGTTCAACCTCTCTTTCGTCCATCTGAGATTCCCAAAGATTGGAAAGCTGCCACGGTCATCCCCCTCTTCAAAGGGGGAGACACTCTAAACCCAAACTGCAACAGACCTATATCTATCCTACCCTGCCTTTCTGAGGTCTTCGAAAGCCAAGTTGACAAACAGATCACCGACCATTTCAAAACCCACCGTACCTTCCCCGCAATGCAATCTGGTTTCAGAGCTGGTCATGGGTGCACCTCAGCCACGCTCATAACCGCCATCGATATGAGACATTACCGTGCAGCCGTATTCATCGACCTGGCCAAGGCTTTCGACTCTGTCAATCACCACATTCTTATCGGCAGACTCAACAGCCTTGGTTTCTCAAATGATTGCCTCGCCTGGTTCACCAACTATTTCTCTGATAAAGTTCAGTGTGTAAAATCGAGGGCCTGTTGTCCGGACCTCTGGCTGTCTCTATGTGGGTGCCACAGGGTTCAATTCTCGGACTGACTCTCTTCTCTGTATACATCAATGATGTCGCTCTTGCTGCTGGTGACTCTCAGACGACACCATTCTGTATACCTCTTGCCCTTCTTTGGACACTGTGTTAACTAACCTCCAGATGAGCTTCAATGCCATTACAACTCTCCTTCTATGGCCTCCAACTGTTCTTAAATGCAAGTAAAACTAAATGCATGCTCTTCAACCGATTGCTGCCCGCACCTGCCCGCCCATCCAGCATCTGAACGGTTCTGACTTAGACACATGTATAGGTGTCTGGCTAGATTGTAAACTATCCTTCCAGACTCACATTAAGCATCTCTAATCCAAAATGAAATCTAGAATCGACTTCCTATTTCACATCAAAGCATCCTTCACTCATGCTGCCAAACATACCTTCGTAAAACTGACCATCCTACCGTTCCTCGACCTAGGCGATGTCATTTACAAAATAGCTTCCAACACTCTACTTAACAAATTGGATGCAGTCTATTACAGTGCCATCCGTTTTGTCACCAAAGCCCACCACTGCGACCTGTATGCTCTCGTTGGCTGGCCCTCGCTTCATATTCGTTGCCAAACCAACTGGCTCCAGGTCATCTACAAGTCTCTGCTAGTTAAAGCCCAGCCTTATCTCAGCTCACTGGTCACCATAGCAGCTTCCACTCGTAGCACACACTTCAGCAGGTATATCTCACTGGTCACCCCCAAAGCCAATTCTTCCTTTGGCCGCCTTTCCTTCCAGTTCTCTGCTGCCAATGACTGGAACGAACTGCAAAAATCACTGAAGCTGGAGACACATATCCCCTTCGCTTTAAGCACCAGCTGTCAGAGCAGCTCACAGATCACTGCATCTGTACATAGCCCATCTGTAAATAGCCCATCCAACTACCTCATCCCCATACTGTATTTATTTATTTATCTTGCTCTTTTGCACCCCAGTATCTCTACTTGCACATTCATCTTCTGCACATCTACCATTCCAGTGTTTAATTGCTATATTGTAATTGCTTCGCCACCATGGCCTAATTATTGCCTTATACCTTCCTTATCCTACCTCATTTGCACACACTGTATATATACTTTTTATACTGTATTATTGACTGTATGCTTGTTTATTCCATGTGTAACTATGTGCTGTTGTATGTGTCGAACTGCTTTACTTTACCTTGGCCAGGTCGCAGCTTGCCTTCCTGGTTAAATAAAGGTGAAATAAAAACAAAAAAACAAAAAAAATCTGGATGGTGGACTTGTTTTTACTGATGTGCATTACCCCTCATATACCAGTAGGAGTCAATGTTCAGGCAGGAATCATAGGACTGTCGCTTTATTTCAATATTGCTCTTTATTTAGGTTCATAGCACGACGTTGAAACAATGACGTTGATTCAAACATACCATTTTACTATCAACACTGTTTGTGGTATCATGCCAAGTCCTTGTCACTCATCGTCATGCCTAAGATGTATGGCTTGAGAATGAGTAATGCAGTTAGTAAGCAAACAAACAGATCTGGGACCAGGCTAATGATACAATAAAGATGCATACTAAGAAACTTCACTGTTGTCCGACATGTCAAATTAACAGGAGAGGTAGTCAGTTAAGTCGTTTGTGTCAGTTAGCGTTAGGATTCTATGTGACTAGCAGGCACTTAAAGAACAGCAAGTTTTCAATGAATAAAAACCCTGGTCAGTTTAGTAAGGGAAATGCCTCGGGAGTCCAACACTGTAATTACACTATGAGACCAGAATAAGACAGAGGACTTCTGGTAAAGAAGCTTTAGCAGCATATAACACAACAGCCATACTAGAAATTACATACAGAAAACACCAAACACCAACTTGTGGAATTTCAACTTCGAGAAAAGGGTAATATATAACAAGTATATACAGTACCAGTCAAAGGGTTTGGACACACCTACTCATTCAAGGGTTTTTCTATATTTGACTATTTTCTACATTTTCTACATTCTACATTCACTCAACTAGCTTCATGAGGTAGTCACCTGGATTGCATTTCAATAAACATGTGGGACTTGTTAAAAGTTCATTTGTGGAATTTCTTTCCTTCTTAATGCGTTTGAGCCAATCAATTGTGTTGTGATAAGGTATTTGGTAAAAAAGACCAAGTCCATATTATGTCAAAAAATGGCTCAAATAAGCAAGGAGAAACGACAGTCCATCATTACTTTAAGATATGAAGGTCAGTCAATATGGAGCATATCAAGAACTTTTAAAGTTTCTTCAAGTGCAGTCGCAAAAAACATCAAGTACTATGATGAAACTGGCTCTCATGAGGACCGCCACAGGAAAGGACCACCCCGAGTTACCTCTGCTGCAGAGAATTCAGTTAACTGCACCTCAGAATGCAGCCCAAATAAATGCTTCATGGAGTTCAAGTAACAGACACATCTAGACATGAACTGTTCAGAATTTACTGCATGAATCAGGCCTTCATGGTTGAATCGCTGCTAAGAAACCAATACTCAAGTACACCAATAAGAAGAAGAGACTTGCTTGGGCCAAGAATCACGAGCCATGGACATTAGACCAGTGGAAATCTGTCCTTAGGTCTGATAAATCTAAATTTGAGATTTTGGGTTCCAATCCACCGTGTCTTTGTGAGACGCAGAGTAGGTGAATGGATGATCTCCGCATGTGAGGTGTAATGGTGTGGGAGTGCTTTGCTGATGACACTGTCAGTGATTTAATTAGAATTCAAGGCACACTTAACCAGCATGGTTACCACAGCATTCTGCAGCGATATGCAATCCAATCTGCGCTTAGTGGGACTATAATTTATTTTTCAACAGGACAATGACCTAACACACCTCCAGGCCGTGTAAGGGCTATTTGACCAAGAAGGAGAGTGATGGAGTGCTGCATTAGATGACCTGGCCTCCACAATCACCCGACCTCAACCCAATTGAGATGATTTCGGATGAGTTGGACCGCAGAGTGAAGGAAAAGCAGCCAACAAGTGCTAAGACTGTTGGAAATGCATTCCTCATGAAGCTGTTTGAGAGAATACCAAGAGTGTGCAAAGCTGTCATCAAGGCAAAGGGTGGCTACTGTGAACTATATCAAATCTCAAATATATTTTGATTTGTTTAACACTTTTTTGGTTAAATTTGAATGAGTAGGTGTGTCCAAACTTTTGACTGGCACTGTATTTTTCCACCAAATATAGTGTTGGTGGTTTGAAAGGGCGAGAGTAAGTGACTGCATCCCAAATGGCACCCGAATCCCCATTTAGTTCACTTCTTTAGAGCAGGGCCCATATGACTTTTGTCAAAAGTAGGGCACAATTTAGGTAATAGGTTGCCATTTTGGATATACACAGCAATGGAACCCAGGGTCCTTACCATCCTCCCAATCCGAGGGACATTCCAAGGTCCTATGTGGCAAAAAAATGATTCAGTCAACACCTAAATTACATATTTTTAGAGACACAGCTGGATAACTGCTGTCAGTCAAGACCGTCATATTAAATGTCACATACAGAATAGTGTCAGATGGCTACTATATAAATGGTATTATCAGCAGAGCTTAGAGTGGAGGGGGTGGTTAGTGGTGCACACTCACTACTTTGTCTAGAAGGTGAAACATGTTTTTTCCACCCCTCCATCCTGCATGGTGGCAACCCTCAGCCCAGCGGTTTGTCCTGTTTGTCCTCCAGTACTGAATCAGATCTGGGTGGAGCACCAACATCCACAATTTTCTAGCACCACTTCATAGTCACACAGCAGCACAATTTTCCTTGTGGTGGTGATTCTGAGGCAGGAATAAGAAGGAGGGGAAACATCTGCACCTTACGTGAGATGGTCCTCTTCCTCTCTCTCCCTCTCTCTCTCTAGCCTCTCTCTCTTTCCCCTCTTTCTCTCCAAATGTGGCCCAGAATTGTAGGCCGGTCGGTTGGAGTAGTGTGGGCATTGATTGTAGCGGCAGACAGCTGCACCCCATCCACTCCCATCATGTTTCTGATTAGGCCAGATGTGTCTGTTTGTTAGGCGTGGAGTCGTGTTTGATGTGCTGGCTCGGCTGCGTTGGCGGCAGTGTTATCGTGACAGGCTCTGAGGGTGTAGAGCTCAGCGGAAGTGAATTAACCTCATAAAGAGGCCTGTGGTGCAGCGGGGTGAAAACAGGCAGGGTAGAGAGACTTCAGCTGTGAGAAGGAACTTTCTGGAAATCACCCAGCAGTCACACCCAGACCCAGGCCCAGACCTGCAGGACCAGGCCCCAAACTCAAATCCAGACAGAGTCAAGCCCAAACCCAGACCCATTCCACCAGCGCCTGCCACAAACCCATACCTAAAACCAAACTCAGACAAAGGCCCAGAAAAAGCCTCATTCCTCACTGGAGCTACTGGGGTTGTAGAAGAAGAGATAAAACATATTGAAGTAAGTTGTAAATATAAGGTTATTCTTAACAAATGTCAAATGAATAAAATAAAGTTGAAATACCAATTCTACACCCTCATCATCACAGAGGCACTTAAAAGTGTCTGAATATCCAGTCTGAATAACATACAGTAAAACATACAAGGATTTTAAGTCACGTGAAGGCGATATTTATTAAGAGCCAACTTTGCATGGTCTTTGCAAACGCCGCAAAAACCTTAACTTGAAATATATGGCAGTGGTAATGTATTTAGCAACATGTTGCTTTGCTCTATTTCATCTGTGAAATATTATTCAAGTCCTACATCAGAGCTGAGTATTGTAGCATATTGTGGCATGGAAAAGACCCACACCATAAATAATACTTCTATCTTCCATTCATTCCCCTGCAGGTAGGAGCGCGACGCTTCGCCATTCCACTGCAATGACACACAAATACAAGCAAAGACACACGCACACACCTAGTCACACACTCACTGACACACACAGACACAAACAGAGTTCCACCCATTGACAACATGATGACATGATGCATAGGCCACTTGTGGCTGGGTATTTGGGCCCAGTTGACTACCCCTGTCTCTCTCCACCAATGCCCAGAAACCAAGGCCTGCTGCCTGCCTGCCTGACCAACCAACCAACCAGCCAGCCAGCCAGCCAGCCAGCCAACCGACCAATCAATCCAGTCCTCCAACAGGCAGACAGGCAGAGAGAAAGGGCTCTGGCAGGCCCTGCACACCCAGCATTTTGTTTAGCATGAAAGGTATTTTAGGAAGCGGGGCACATTGGGGCAGAACATTAAAAATAAACCTGCCGTTTATGGTCCGGAAAGGGCTTTGCATGGCCCAGCCACTCCTGCTTCCTCTGTAGTCTGGAGGCTAACACTCCCAGCCCCTCGGGGAGAGGAGAAATTGCACTTGTCTTTTCCTGCTACCACTAACTTTGCTGATAACTATTTTATTGAGGGAAAATGTACTTGCTACGATTGTGATATGTTGTCGTCTCACTGAGCTATATTAAGACAAATGATTGTAAGTCGCTGTGGATAAGAGTGTTTGCTAAATTACTAAAATGTCATTGTAAAATGAGAGGAGAGGGCTGAGGGGAGAGGAGAGAGGGGGAGGAGGATAGGAGGAAGGAGAGAGTGAAGAGGAGGGAGGAGATGGCCGAGCACTCCACTACCAGTCTGTAATGAGGCAATACGACTGATGGTTCCCCATGCGTGAAACAACAATGCCTTCCAGGCTCGGTTACGGCCCGCTGGCCCAGGCTCTTTACCATCAGGAAGAAACGAGGTTACCACACTAACAAGGAACTTCACTACATGTCTGGCCTGTTTGTTTCTTGACGATTCAGATAAGATGCAAAGTAAAATGCAGGAATTTGTGGCTGGCTTCTTCGAGATGGTCTCCTCGAGAAGCTAGTTTCTTAGAGATTGTCTCTTTGCTAGAGCCATGCTAGCTATGTTTCTAATCTTTCCACCTGTAGTTTGTTACTGTAACCCTGCTCTCCTCTCCTGTACATCTGCTGTTAGTCTGTGGTCAGTGTGGGGTTTCCCAGTCACACACACAGAGTTTGATGCTCCACAGCACCAGAGAGAGAGAGAGAGAGAGAGAGAGAGAGAGAGAGAGAGAGAGAGAGAGAGAGAGAGAGAGAGAGAGAGAGAGAGAGAGAGAGAGAGAGAGAGAGAGACAGAGAGAGAGAGAGAGAGAGAGAGAGAGAGAGAGAGAGAGAGAGAGAGAGAGAGAGAGAGAGAGAGAAACGGAAAAAGACAGATCCTCTTCCCTTCCTCTTCTCCATGAAACTCTCTCTCCCTCTGTCGCTCTGAGGCTTGCTGGGCTTCAACACAGCCTTTTCCCATGATGTACTGGGAATACCTCCAATAATCAGATTAGAGTGGAGTATGCTGAGAAAAGGCTTCAGAGTCAATCAGTTGACACAGGAACAGAGAGAATGGGAGGGAAGTTGGACGTGGAGCCTCAGTTCGGAGTAAATAAGAGAAGTCCAGAGGGGAGGGTTATAATGTACACTTCCCCCGACAGGAAATCCAAAGCCAATTTAATCCTATACCTCCTCCTACCAGGAGACTCTCAGCTGTGGAACTAGACATATCACACAGCTATATAGAGTTAGAGTGAACCTGAGATACACATCTGGGAGGGGAGAAAAGAAAAATTATGGTTGAGTTAAGGGGTGAGTTAATGTGAAGCTAATTGTATAGCTAATAAGCTATGTGTTCTAGTCTGTGAATGAAGCTGCAACCAATCTGTCTGTCTGTCTGTCTGTCTGTCTGTCTGTCTGTCTGTCTGTGCACATGAACATCCCAAACACTGTCACCACTGTCTGTCTGTCTGTCTGTCTGTCTGTCTGTCTGTCTGTCTGTCTGTCTGTCTGTCTGTCTGTCTGTCTGTCTGTCTGTCTGTCTGTCTGTCTCTGTCTGTCTGTCTGTCTGTCTGTCTGTCTGTCTGTCTGTCTGTCTGTCTGTCTGTCTGTCTGTCTGTCTGTCTGTCTGTCTGTCTGTCTGTCTGTCTGTTTGTTTAGGTTTTAAGGTGGGTCCAGCCCTGGGAGAATGTTGGTTTATGATGACGAGGTCTATTGTTGAGAGAAACACTGTGACTCAGCCTCTCCCTTATATAAGACAAGACCTGGACTGGCGGTTTCATTAAATAGTACCCGCAAACACCAGTCTCAACGTCAACAGTGAAGAGGCGACTCCGGGATGCTGGCCTTCTAGGCAGAGTTGCAAAGAAAAAGCCATGTCTCAGACTGGCCAATAGAAAGAAAAGATTAAGATGGGCAAAGGAACACAGACACTGGACAGAGGAACTCTGCCTAGAAGGCCAGCATCCCGGAGTTGCCTCTTCACTGTTGACGTTGAGACTGGTGTTTTGCGGGTACTATTTAATGAAGCTGCCATTTGAGGACTTGTGAGGCGTCTGTTTCTCAAACTAGACACTCTAATGCTCTTGTCCTCTTGCTCAGTTGTGCACCGGGGCCTCCCACTCCTCTTTCTATTTTGGTTAGAGCCACTTTGCACTGTTCTGTGAAGGGAGTAGTACACAGCGCTGTACGAGATCTTCAGTTTCTTGGCAATTTCTCGCATGGAAGAGCCTTAATTTCTCAGAACACAAATAGACTGACGAGTTTCAGAGGAAAGTTTGAACCTGTAATCAAACCCACAAATGCTGATGCTCCAGATACTCAACTAGTCTAAAGAAGGCCAGTTTTATTGCTCCTTTAATCAGAACAACGGTTTTCAGTTGTGATAACATAATTGCAAAAGGGTTTTCTAATGATCAATTAGCCTTTTAAAATTATAAACTTGGATTAGCTAAAACAACGTGCCATTGAAACACAGGAGTGATGGTTGCTGATAATGGGCCTATGTACGCCTATGTAGATATTCCATAAAAAATCAGCAGTTTCCAGATACAATAGTCATTTACAACATTAACAATTAACATTAACATTAACTGTATTTCTGATCAACTGATTTTTTTTAATGGACAAAAAATGTGCTTTTTTTTCATAATCAAGGACATTTCCAAACTTTTGAACGGTAGTGTATGTATTTATCTAACGTTAACATAGAGTAAGGAAGAGAAATGGAATGTCAAATAATCTTTTTATTTGTTTTTATTGTTATGACGATGAACCCTCTGGTGTGAATGTTAGTCTGCTCTCAAAGACGGAGATTGCTGTCTTCAAGAATTGTTATATATTAACTTCTCTAACTTTTATAAGCGTGCTTCAACTCCAGTCTTGCAAAGCTCTACCGTGGCTTTTTTTGTGTGTGCCTGAAGTGCAGATTAAGTCTAAATAAATAACAGGCCACCTTCCAACTATCACCACTATTTCAAAGGTATTTCTGCATACCGTAGTCTCCATCTCCAGAATGATGGTCATTGATAAGTCCTCTGTGACCTTGTTGACATGCAGAAGCACTCGGTTGTTCCCAATCTCCAGCTTCTCTCATCTCTCACCGCTATGTTAATGAATTGGCTGGAACTCTTCTCTATATTTCCAGAATGGTGAGTCACACCGTAAGATGACTCCCCCGAATGATGAGGACTCTCATCCAAACTCTGTCGACCGCCTGACTAGGCAGGATGGGTGGAGAAAAGGTCTACCCATCAAATCACCAAGGAGTGATGTCCTGATTTACTGTTTCCACAGTTACAAAGCCATTAATCTTCATGACCATTCAAATAATTATATATTTATCTGTAATTTCCTGATTTATAAACCCATCAATGTATTTTTAGTACTAGGCTACATCCCAAATTGCACCCTATTGCCTATTTAGTGCACTACTTTTGACCAGCCCTATAGGCTATATGCACTATAGTACATAGGGAACAGGGTGGCTTTAGGGACACAGACCTGACCTTATTTCAGTGTTTGTTCATGTGGCCTTGACTGTATCATAACAGATCTGTCTGTCTATATACACCATCTGGGTATGACTAATACTGAAACATGACATGCTGACGTTAGGCCTTCCCCTGGCCCAGTCTCTCTTTATTAGAGATAGGCTACATCCCAAATGACACTATATATGGTGCACTACTTTTGCACTACCTTTGACCAAGGCTCTACTCAAAAGTAATGCACTATATACAGTAGGGGATAGGCTGCCATTTGGGACAGAACTTTACTATACCTCCTACTCCACCCTAGTACCTCTCTTCCTGGCTACTTACTCCCTGCTTTACCGACACTTTACAGTTGTCGTGTTCGGTTCCTAAACTCGTTAGAAGAATGGGATTTTCTTACTCAGTACACTGTTGCATGTAATGTCAAAAGCATGAATTTTCACAATATGAAATATCGAAGGTCAGGAAGGGCTCATAGGGCTTTGGTTAAAAGTAGTAGGGAATAGGGTGCCATTTGGGATGCAGAGTTGATTTGAAGGATAAATAAAAATATAGACAACAGAGATGCTCGGATGTTCTGTTCTGTTGCATTGTACAACTCATGGCAGGCCCTGGTCACATAGTATATTCCTGAGAGTCACACAGTATATAGGATCACATTTTCGTAGTGCAAAGGAGCACAAACAGGTGCAAAAGTACTGTAAAACATACTATAATCTGGCAGCGAGATTTCATTTGAAACTTTTCTTTGGAAATGTGCAATAATAGGTCTATGCATTGTTCAGTTTACAAAACTAGTTAAACAATCACACACTTGGTGAAGAAAAGTGTTGAATTAAATCACACTGCCAGTTTACTTTGAGTTTTACGGAAGTTTTTGCACAGATTTGAACTATTCAGCAGCATGAAAATGTTACCCATAATAATATCTGTCTGGCAGTAGAGGTCTGATGCATTGAGGCCATGCAGCTGTAAGGCCACAGAGAGGCTACGTCGTGCAGCGGAAGACTATGGCCCACTAACATTAAACAAGAGAGACATTGAGGCCCCAATAAGAATCATTTATTTTCTTAGGATTTATAGAATATAAATGTCGTCCATTCAGATCATGTAGCTATGTGCCACAGAGGAAGCACTTTAATAGAACTCAGACAACATTTTCATTTTCCTGGATGTTGTCTTTGGCTACAGTGTGTGGTAAATGGCACCCTATTGCCTATATAGTGCACTACTTTTGACCAAGCTATGGGCCCTGGTCAAAAGTAGTGCATTACATAGTGAATAGGGTGCCATTTGTCCTTGCCTCAGTTGGGGTCAAACCAGAGGCTAGTGGGGCGATTTATTTTTCAAGGTAACATGAGCAGTATTTTGGTTAGGCTCCATCAGGGACAGGAACAATTACAACTATATTACCCAACGACAGCTTTAAGGACTGATTTGTTTGCCATGTTTAAAGCAAGGAAAATTGATGACTGCTTATTGTTGTGGAAATGGGGACATTGTTATTTATATTTGTGGTGTCAATTGCTCATGAGGTGCTGTCACCTGGAGAGACAGAGAGCGGGAGAAAGAGAGCAGGAAAGAGAGGACAGAAAGAGATTAAGAGAATTATGGAGAAGATTACCTTTACCTGCCAATTAGTCTGTATAAGGCCTCCAGTCTCTCTGCAATCTCTACATAACCTCCAGACAACTCTACCATCTGTAGCTTCCTTCACCCTACCCTGCTGGATTCAGAGACTTCGACTTTCAGTCCCACAGTTTACTATAGAATACTATAGTACTTACTATATAATTATGTAGTCAACTGTAGTATACTATAGAATACTCTAAAATAATATACTCCACACGGTAGTATACCTCGATCATGTTTAGAACCTACTATATAATTTTGAAGTAGACTGCAGATACTATACTACACACTGTAGTATGTATCCCTTGATCATGTTTAGTACTTACTATAAAATGCTGTGGTATACTCTAGAATATTATAGTAAATACTATTGTAACGTCCACAAAAACACTACAGTTTTTAAACTATATTAATACTATAGTATTAATTTGCATATACCCCACCCATTCTCCTCCCCATATCTCAATTTGTGCCACCCATGAGTGAGAAACGTACATGCCAAAATAGACCATATGCTGTGTTCCCTACAGGTTATAGAAACGAGCAGAAATTCTGAACTATCCAGTCAGATTCCAGTCCTACCAAAAAGGGTTCTGAAAGGGTTCTTTGGCTGTCCTGATAGGATAACCTTTTTTGCTTCTAGATAGCAACTTTTTTTCTGAGAGTGTACTGGTTATAGAAAATTTGCTCTTTTAGTATTTGTCCAGTAGGTTTCCTCAAGGAGAAATAAAAACACTATAGTAAATACTTCTGTATACTCCGGTTATGTTCGCAAAAACAATACATTGAATGTTATAGTATATAAATATATACCATATTATAGTAGAACATTTTTTCATGTGGGGTGTGTGTGTTCGCTAGTGTGCACATTCATATCCCTGTTGGAGAACATCAGTAAAGGAACAAACATAGAAAGAAACGGGTTTTTCATGTATTTGATGACACATTTAGATGAACTAACCACGGACAGAGCTCTTCCTTCCCAGAAGCCTTTGGAGTGGTTTGTTTTGATCCTGTTGAGTGGGAGGGACACCATCTGTCTATGCTCCAGGATTGGACCACAGCAGAGGGAGGAAATGGGTACTGGTACGTAGGGTGTGTGACTGTGCATGCGTGTGTGTGTGCATGTGGTTTCACATACACTCACACCACAGAGAATGAATGGTGACAAGCTTCTAAAGGTTTTGGGGAGAGAAGTTTGCCCCTTGTGTTTTCAAAGGCAGGATGGTGGGGACCGGGCATCAATCCTCCCAACACATATATGAAGGATGGCTGATTTACTGTCTATACTGCTTACACATTGCAGGCCTACATTGTAGCTCAGGAACATTGAACACATCGTTGTTTTTTGTTGAATGAACTGGAATTAAATGCAAGTGTCATTTCTCCTTGGTATTTGACTCTGGGATTAAATCAGTCAACTACACAGACATTGGTTCAAAAATGAGCTGGGTTAATTGAGCTTGCCTGGCATAATGGAACCAATACAATAGTCATAGTCAATAGAGAAGTGCCAACACTGCCCACTTGGTACCCCATGCAGGCTAAAGCAACCGCTAAAAGTAGCTGAAATAATGCAAATAGTATTTGAACCCACCTGAACCCATGCAGGTCTGAAGCAGGGCCGTTGTCCCCAGCTGCTCAGTAAAGAGCTATTTTTCATTTCTGAACCTTCACTCCTTTCACCTCCTCTGTTTCTCATTATGTTAATGTGCGGCCATGACCATGTGTGTCTCCTAAATGGCACCCTATTGCCTAAATAGTGCACTATATTGTGCACCCCGTGGGCCCTGGTCAAAGAGGTACACTATATAGGGAATAGGGTGCCATTTGGGATGCACACTCGTGTGTGTCACATGACCTGAAAAACAATGTGTTGGTTGGTGAGGTTAGGAAAACAACCACTCTAGAGTCCTGATATGTGTGTCTTCTCCCCCTTCCGGCCAGGGACGCAGAAATCTACATGGGCATTTCTAACACATTGGACCATTTCTTTACTTGCAGCTCCCATTATTAGCCAAATAATGATCAATCTGTTTAAAAAAAATACATTTAAACTTGCTCACTGGGCCAAAGATGGACCATCCCATCTGGCATTTACCATATGAAATATAGTTGTTGTTCTGCACAATCATATGGGCCAAGTCATGAGGTTAACCACAAGCATATTTACATCTGACTTCTTCCCATCGTTTGCAAAGTATGGAATCAAACCAGGCCTCTCCTAAAACACTCAGAGTGACAAGGTCCTATAGGGTGAGATCAGTTCAGGGCAATCTCTAATCTCTAATGGCCTACAGATGTAGGATCTTAATTTGAGCCAGTTTGCTACAGCAGGAAAATAATCCTGCAGCAACAGGAAATGTGAATTGTTGTGTGGATTATAAATCATGTAAATGTTTGTAGGGGTTGATAAAACATGTTGTTAGGGCAAATCAAGAAATTACATACTTTAAAAGCCTTTTTAAAACTCAAATGCACTATAAGTTTGCATTTCCTGCTTTGCAGGAAAATTCTCAGCAACAAAAGAGTGATCAAATTACGATCCTGCATCTGTATCCTGATTGCCACTAGACTACATATAACCTCTGGACTGTGTAGTATCAGGCACATTGATGCATTCAACTATATAGTCAAATAATTAGCACTATTCTGGGGTGTTATGGTTAGTAGTGACGGGAAGTTCAGCTCTATTTACTGACTCCGATCTTTTCGACTTGTTCAGTCCAAAGAAGAAATCTTTAGACTAATTTTGTTCATTTGAGTCAGTAATGCCCAGAGCACGCAGGATCCCCTACCGGCCAACGACTAACCGAAAACTGGAAAGAGTCATGATTCTACAAGCCTCTTGTTCACGTAGTTCACCAGGGGGCTTATTAGAGCTTTCATTTGTGAC
The DNA here is from genome assembly GCF_021184085.1 of Oncorhynchus gorbuscha. Taxonomy (NCBI): domain Eukaryota; kingdom Metazoa; phylum Chordata; class Actinopteri; order Salmoniformes; family Salmonidae; genus Oncorhynchus; species Oncorhynchus gorbuscha. The sequence continues at coordinate 47,389,738 of NC_060191.1, read as the reverse complement.
TGAGATTTGTAAAAGTGAGCTTTAAACAATATACATTTGTTGATTGCTAGGCATGGATATAAGATTATTTCTTGATACATTTGAAACGAGGTCTAGTTGTGGCTGCAACCGAACTAGATTGTGAACGACTCTTGGCCTAATGCGCCGTTTGACTGCCGTTGGCTGACTAAACTCCACTCCATGTTGAAGGAAGTTTCTGATGAACTCCACCAACGGACTGGAGCAGAGACCAGGCTTTGTGGAATTCTAGACTAGCTAGACTGCCGTGAGGGTGATAAGCACAATAGTGGTTTGCAAAGTGTAGCATCCCCAAATGGTTAATTCTCAAGTTTGATGAGCAGAGGCAGTGAATGTGGTCACACTTTAGATAGTCAATCTGTAGATGCTCTAATGACAGTCATACTATCAACAAACTATCTGTTGATAAGCAACTGCTTTCAGTTAGGCTAATGTTTGGAATAAGGGTAAAGTTTAGGTTTAGAGCCAGGGTTAGGGTAAGTAAGGGTTAAGTCTAGAGTTTGGACAAGGGTTAAGGTTAGTGTAAGGGTTAGGGCTAGGGTTAGGGTTAGGGTTTGTAGATAGTTGCAATGTTATTGATAGTCTGTAGCTAGTCTGTAGAGCATCTACAGATGGACTATCCAAATCAAGTGTAAGCTTGTATGTTTTGCTTCTACAAAGCTGCGTCCATCATAACATTCATTAATAATTCATTGCATTAATTATTGCACCATGCGATCAATTATCAGCTCTCAACATGTGTTCAGATCTGCGCTGCATGATACATTTTCTTGCACACACATGATAGACAGCTGTTGGTCGGAGCACGTCTCTGAAGCCACTGAGCCGGAGGAGCGTGTATCAAACACTAAAATGAATGAGTCAGCAGGTCAAATGAACGACTAATGAGTCACTCGAAAGAACAAATCAACAAATCATGACTCTCGAGTCAGTCAAAAGAGTCGTTCAAAAACAACAAATCATTTGTGAACTGCACATCACTAATGCTTAGGGCCCAGTGTTTTCCCTGACTAAGAATATCCTGGGCAGGAAAAACTCTGGGCCCTAGTCCAGCAGATGATCCTGAGTGCTTTAGATAGGATGATCTGTCCAGTAGCGTGCCCATGATAACTAAAAGGATATCATATTCAGTGTTGGTGCAGGGAGAAAGGGGAGTGGATGACTTTGGCTGGAGCCTAATGTCTCTGGGAACACACACCAAAACTACTCTAGCCTCCTCTGTCTGGAAACACACACCAAAACTACTCTAGTCTCCTCTGTCTGGGAACACACACCAAAACTACTCTAGCCTCCTCTGTCTGCGAACACACACCAAAACTACTCTAGCCTCCTCTGTTTGGGAACACACACCAAAACTACTCTAGCCTCCTCTGTCTGGGAACACACACCAAAACTACTCTAGTCTCCTCTGTCTGGGAACACACACCAAAACTACTCTAGCCTCCTCTGTCTGCGAACACACACCAAAACTACTCTAGCCTCCTCTGTCTGGGAACACACACCAAAACTACTCTAGCCTCCTCTATCTGGGAACACACACCAAAACTACTCTAGCCTCCTCTGTCTGGGAACACACACCAAAACTACTCTAGCCTCCTCTGTCTGCGAACACACACCAAATCTACTCTAGCCTCCTCTGTCTGGGAACACACACCAAAACTACTCTAGCCTCCTCTGTCTGGGAACACACACCAAAACTACTCTAGCCTCCTCTGTCTGGGAACACACACCAAAACTACTCTAGCCTCCTCTGTCTGGGAACACACACCAAAACTACTCTAGCCTCCTCTGTCTGGGAACACACACCAAAACTACTCTAGCCTCCTCTGTCTGGGAACACACACCAAAACTACTCTAGCCTCCTCTGTCTGGGAACACACACCAAAACTACTCTAGCCTTTTCTGTCTGGGAACACACACCAAAACTACTCTAGCCTCCTCTGTCTGCGAACACACATTAAGGCTGAGTCGCTAGTTATCATGGGCACGCTACTGGACAGATCATCCTATATAAAGCACATCACCAACAAACTATCATGGTCCAAACACACCAAAACAGTCATGAAGAGGGCACAACAACACCTTTTCCCCCTCAGGAAACTGAAATAATTTTGCATGGGTGCCCAGATCCTCAAAAAGTTATACAGCTGCACCATCGAGAGCATCCTGACTGGTTGCATCATCACCTGGTACGGCGACTGCTCTGTATCTGAATGTAAGGCGCGACAGAGGGTAGTGTGTACAGCCCAGTATATCACTGGGACCAAGCTTCCTGCCATCCAGGACCTATATAACAGGTGGTGTCAGAGGAAGGCCCAAAGAAGCGTCAAAGACTCCAGTCACTCAAGTCATAGACTTTTCTCTCTGCTACCTCACGGCAAGCGCTACCGGAGCACCAAGTCTAGGACCAAAAGGCTCCTTAACAGCTTCTGTCCCCAAACCATAAGACTGCTGAACAATTCATCAAATGGCCACCCGGACTATTTACATTGACCCCCACCATTTGTTTTCACACTGCTGCTACTCGCTGTTTATCATCTATGCATAGTCACATTACCACTATGTTCAAATGACCTTGACTAACCTGTACCCCTGCACATTTACTCGGTACCGGGCCCCCTGTATATAGCCTCGTTATTGTTATATAATTCTACTGTGTTACTTTTATTTTGACTTTAATTTATTTAGTACATCTTTTCTTAACTCTATTTGTTGAAATGCTGAAATACACTGTTGGTTAAGAGCTTGTTGTATTTGAGGCATGTGACAAATACAATATGACCATTTAGGACACACACCAAAACAACACTACATCAGCCAACCACAACCCTCACAGCTATGACCTCATCACCCCACTTCACTACTGGGCAGGTCTGTAACTACATATTTTTTTTTCAAATAATAATAAAATGTAAAAAATTAAACTCAGTCCTGGTCTCAAGTTACTGTTGAGAGTTAGAGTAGTAGAATACACAAGGTGCAATTTCGAAACTTTGTTATGCATCAGAAGTTTTCCTCTTGTAATATGTCACTCAGTTTAAAAAAAAATGTTTGTTGTATAAATTAGTCTAGTTCGTCTAGCCAGCTATCTAAACTTGTAGTAGGCCTAATTATGGTGTGAGTTAATGTGAAGCAGCTAATTGTATAGCTAATAAGCTATGTGTTCGTAGTTCGACTGAGGTGAATGAAGCTACAGCAACCAATGTGATAATGGCTGGGCTTCAAATATCTTTGGTCTGTCCGGACCTCACTAAAGCTCAGACCCTGGTTACAGCCCTGCTGCTGGTGAAATAGAGTTTCCATGGATGCATGCTTATTGTTGCAGAGCATCCTCTCCCTCACATAGCGTTATCCTCTTCTTCCCTCAGCACAATGCACATGAACATATATCCCAAACACTAGCTGAGCACCACTTGTGTGGCCTGAATGTGGGATGGTAGTGAGCGCAATACTGTCTGGAGATCCCCTTGTCTGAATGACTGTAGGTTATGTAGGTCTGTCTGTCTGTCTGTCTGTCTGTCTGTCTGTCTGTCTGTCTGTCTGTCTGTCTGTCTGTCTGTCTGTCTGTCTGTCTGTCTGTCTGTCTGTCTGTCTGTCTGTCTGTCTGTCTGTCTGTCTGTCTGTCTGTCTGTCTGTCTGTCTGTCTGTCTGTCTGTCTGTCTGTCTGTCTGTCTGCCCGTCCGTCTGTCCGTCTGTCCGTCTGTCCGTCCGTCCGTCCGTCCGTCTCTAAAGATTAAAGCATGAGTCCAAACAAAGGTGCATCTGAAGTTTCCTATTCCCTACATAGTGCACTATTTGGGACGCAGGAATGACATCATAGGCCTAATAATGGGTGTTCATTACCATTACCATGCCAACTCCTGTTGTCATGACTTTGTGATTGCTGAAGGACTGAGGAGAATCAGAACTTTCCAGACTCTGTGAAGCGACAACTTTTCAAAGTAATGAGATTAGCGCCATCGTTTTCTCTCTGTTCTCTCTGTTTTGGTCCCTGGCAAAGAAATATTTACTTGAACAATTGAATTGTTTTGCTAGGGAATTCCTGAGCCCGTCTGTGAAAGGGGGCTTCATTCTACTGCTAGACTGCTAGACAACAGAATACATTCCAGGAGGAGAATTAAAGGGATCTGCATCAGAATCGTACTCAGACTCAGAACAAAGTCCCTGGAACGTTAGTGCCAGAATATATGGATATTTGATTAATGGTTGATAAATTACCACCAAAGCTTAAATCCTTCGACTAAAAGCATTTGACTAGCCTGAAGGCCAATCTGTTTCTTTTTAATCATGAAACTCCCTGTCACTCATTGTTATGCCAAACACCGATTGACAATGACAGCAATGGAGTTGGCAAGAGCACAAACAGATCTGGGACCAGGTTATCATTTTACTAAGAGTTTGATATGACTGGACAAGTTGGAGGAGCCTGGTTGGAATTGATCCTGGTGGCCTGAATGACTGTCTGTTTTCTGCATCTAAAACCCCCCACAGCCAGTCTGTCTGCCTCTAGGTGCATCACATTATAGCCGCTTCCCTGGACGAGAGAAATTGTTTCCCAGTTCCCACTGATACAGTAGTTAGTTATCCTCATCCTTGGCGAGGTTCGTACTGTACGGATGGATAGTGTAGCGGCTCTGCCAGTCTGTGCTGCTGCTGCCAAAGGGAGGGTGCTGACTGAGTGTGAAGAATCAGACCTCAGCAGACAGATGGATGTGCTCACTACAGATGAAGGGTTCATCCCAAATGGCACCCTATTCCCTAAATAGTCTACTACATTTAAGTAGTACCCAAAGGGCTCTTGTCAAAAGTAGTGCACTATTAGGAATATAGGCATTGGTCAAAATGATGTGCACTATATAGGGAATGCGGTGCTATTTTGGAAGACTGGAGGAGGGTGTGTGTTTGGGGGATGGGGAGGAGGGGGTTGGCACAAAGACCCAAGGCAATTTTCTGGCTCCGCCTGGCCTTCAGCCACCTGCCGTGGATACGGATGGTAGCAGCCCAGGGTCGCAGACACCATCAGGACACTACCTGGACACCATCAGGACACCATCATGACACTACCTGGGGAAGAGACATAGACAGAGGTACAAAACAGGGACAGGAGATAGAGCTTGTTTTTTGTCATTGTAAGTTAACTTCTAATATTTTCTGAGAATAATAGCACGGTCCAGTAGTACATAGCCAATACATTACATTGTATGGCGGTAGGTGTCACTGATAGATCCAGAGAAGGAATTTAACACAATTGCACACACTATCATTAACAGGTAAATGAGGGAGTAGGATAAAGATCAAACTTTGCGAGGGGAAATGGGGAACACTGTATGTCTGGAGGGAAGCAGAATAAAGGGCAGAACACAGCAACTGACACAGTGTTTATTTATATAGCACTTTATGTCTTGTATAAACAGGGAGAGGGTGTTTGATGCATGTATTTTGATACTCAAATCAAATCAAATCAAATCAAATTTTATTTGTCACATACACATGGTTAGCAGATGTTAATGCGAGTGTAGCGAAATGCTTGTGCTTCTAGTTCCGACAATGCAGTGATAACCAACAAGTAATCTAACTAACAATTCCAAAAAAAACTACTGTCTTATACACAGTGTAAGGGGATAAGGAACATGTACATAAGGATATATGAATGAGTGATGGTACAGAGCAGCATACAGTAGATGGTATCGAGTACAGTATATACATATGAGATGAGTGTGTAGACAAAGTAAACAAAGTGGCATAGTTAAAGTGGCTAGTGATACATGTGTTACATAAGGATGCAGTCGATGTTGTAGAGTACAGTATATACATATGCATATGAGATGAATAATGTAGGGTAAGTAACATTATATAAGGTAGCATTGTTTAAAGTGGCTAGTGATATATTTACATCATTTCCATCAATTCCCATTATTAAAATGGCTGGAGTTGGGTCAGTGTCAATGACAGTGTGTTGGCAGCAGCCACTCAATGTTAGTGGTGGCTATTTAACAGTCTGATGGCCTTGAGATAGAAGCTGTTTTTCAGTCTCTCGGTCCCAGCTTTGATGCACCTGTACTGACCTCGCCTTCTGGATGATAGCGGGGTGAACAGGCAGTGGTTCGGGTGGTTGATGTCCTTGATGATCTTTATGGCCTTCCTGTAACAACGGGTGGTGTAGGTGTCCTGGAGGGCAGGTAGTTTGCCCCGGTGATGCGTTGTGCAGTCCTCACTACCCTCTGGAGTGCCTTACGGTTGAGGGCGGAGCAGTTGCCGTACCAGGCGGTGATACAGCCCGCCAGGATGCTCTCGATTGTGCATCTGTAGAAGTTTGTGAGTGCTTTTGGTGACAAGCCGAATTTTTCAGCCTCCTGAGGTTGAATAGGCGCTGCTGCGCCTTCTTCTTCACGACGCTGTCAGTGTGAGTGGACCAATTCAGTTTGTCTGTGATGTGTATGCCGAGGAACTTAAAACTAGCTACCCTCTCCACTACTGTTCCATCGATGTGGATAGGGGGTGTTCCCTCTGCTGTTTCCTGAAGTCCACAATCATCTCCTTAGTTTTGTTGACGTTGAGTGTGAGGTTATTTTCCTGACACCACACTCCAAGGGCCCTCACCTCCTCCCTGTAGGCCGTCTCGTCGTTGTTGGTAATCAAGCCTACCACTGTTGTGTCGTCCGCAAACTTGATGATTGAGTTGGAGGCGTGCGTGGCCACGCAGTCGTGGGTGAACAGGGAGTACAGGAGAGGGCTCAGAACGCACCCTTGTGGGGCCCCCGTGTTGAGGATCAGCGGGGAGGAGATGTTGTTGCCTACCCTCACCACCTGGGGCGGCCCGTCAGGAAGTCCAGTACCCAGTTGCACAGGGCGGGGTCGAGACCCAGGGTCTCGAGCTTGATGACGAGCTTGGAGGGTACTATGGTGTTGAATGCCGAGCTGTAGTCGATGAACAGCATTCTCACATAGGTATTCCTCTTGTCCAGGTGGGTTAGGGCAGTGTGCAGTGTGGTTGAGATTGCATCGTCTGTGGACCTATTTGGGCGGTAAGCAAATTGGAGTGGGTCTAGGGTGTCAGGTAGGGTGGAGGTGATATGGTCCTTGACTAGTCTCTCAAAGCACTTCATGATGACGGAAGTGAGTGCTACGGGGCGGTAGTCGTTTAGCTCAGTTACCTTAGCTTTCTTGGGAACAGGAACAATGGTGGCCCTCTTGAAGCATGTGGGAACAGCAGACTGGTATAGGGATTGATTGAATATGTCCGTAAACACACCGGCCAGCTGGTCTGCGCATGCTCGGAGGGCGCGGCTGGGGATGCCGTCTGGGCCTGCAGCCTTGCGAGGGTTAACACGTTTAAATGTCTTACTCACCTCGGCTGCAGTGAAGGAGAGACTGCATGTTTCCGTTGCAGGCCGTGTCAGTGGCACTGTATTGTCCTCAAAGCGGGCAAAAAGTTATTTAGTCTGCCTGGGAGCAAGACATCCTGGTCCGTGACTGGGCTGGATTTCATCTTGTAGTCCGTGATTGACTGTAGACCCTGCCACATGCCTCTCGTGTCTGAGCCATTGAATTGAGATTCCACTTTGTCTCTGTACTGACGCTTAGCTTGTTTGATAGCCTTACGGAGGGAATAGCTGCACTGTTTGTATTCAGTCATGTTGCCAGACACCTTGCCCTGATTAAAAGCAGTGGTTCGCGCTTTCAGTTTCACGCGAATGCTGCCATCAATCCACGGTTTCTGGTTAGGGAATGTTTTTATCGTTGCTATGGGAACGACATCTTCGACGCACGTTCTAATGAACTCGCACACCGAATCAGCGTATTCGTCAATATTCCCATCTGACGCAATACGAAACATGTCCCAGTCCACGTGATGGAAGCAGTCTTGGAGTGTGGAGTCAGCTTGTTCTGACCAGCGTTGGACAGACCTCAGCGTGGGAGCCTCTTGTTTTAATTTCTGTCTGTAGGCAGGGATCAGCAAAATGGAGTCGTGGTCAGCTTTTCCGAAAGGGGGGCGGGGCAGGGCCTACTGAATATAAGATCAGCGTCAACTCACCATCAGTACGACCAAGAATATGTTTTCCGCGACGCGGATCCTGTGTTCTGCCTTACAAACAGGACAATGGAATGGATCGCATGCAGCGACCCAAGGAAACGACTCCGAAAAAGAGGGAAACGCGGCGGTGTTCTGGTCAGACTCCGGAAAAGGGCACATCGCGCACCACTTCCCAGTATTCTTCTTGCCAATGTCCAGTCTCTCGACAACAAGGTTGATGAAATCCGAGCAAGGGTGGCATTCCAGAGGGACATCAGAGACTGCAACGTTCTCTGCTTTACGGAGACATGGCTTACTGGGAAAACGCTATCCAGGGCGGTGCAGCCAACGGGTTTCTCCACGCATCGCGCCGACAGAAACAAACATCTCTCTGGTAAGAAGAGTGGAGGGGGCGTATGCCTCATGACTAACGGGACATGGTGTGATGAAGAAAACATACAGGAACTCAAATCCTTCTGTTCACCTGATTTAGAATTCCTCACAATCAAATGTAGACCGCATTATCTTCCAAGAGAATTCTCTTCGATTATAATCACAGCCGTATATATCCCCCCCCAAGCAGACACATCGATGGCTCTGAACGATACTGCAGTCTATACTCTTTGTGTGTGTGTGTGTGTGTGTGTGTGTGTGTGTGTGTGTGTGTGTGTGTGTGTGTGTGTGTGTGTGTGTGTGTGTGTGTGTGTGTGTGTGCGCGTGTCTGTATGTGTGTGTGTCCACGGATCATGCCAAATGTACCTGCTCTGGAAGTTTACATCACAAACGTGCCGTGCTTCATTTTCCTCCATTACAGATCTGATTTCTATCCTATAGCCCCGCCGTGTGTGTGACGTGTTTATATTTCACACCACAACACAGAGATTAAAGTATTTATCCACACAACCTGCCACACCAATACGTCTGAGTGTACGTCCCAAATGGCACCCTTGTACACTACTTTTACCTAGTGAATATAGTGTTATTTGAGACACAGAAAACACATGGTTCTCACAGCTATTAAGAGAACAATAACAGACCCAGGCTCAGGTTACCTCATAACCAACAGTATTCTAGGGGGAACTAACCGTCCACCCCCTGCTTCTGCTTCATGTTTCGTCAAACAAAATCCCACACACACACCACGGTACCCCAATAGAGAGGACGGGGGCCCTCAACATCAGTGGGATCAGGAACTAAATTCTCCAAACCTGGACTGGGACTTCTCAACTTCTCACCGTAATATAGTGCTGTAGCTAGTCACTGGACTGGAGGAGATGAGAGGGGCAACTAATCAGAGCACACTCATAAACCCACAGCTTTCAGTGTCTGTGTTCCAAGTGGCACCCTATGAGTCCTGGCCAAAAGTAGTGCACTACATATATACAGAATGTACAGAAGCCACTGAACGCGTTGGGTTTATGAGTGTGTTCTGACTAGTGTGTGTGCATGTGCAGCCATAGTGTTTATAGGCCAGTTTAATGAACCTGAGAAACAATGAGAAACAAATCCCCAACATGGATAGACTGGCTGACCCACCAACTCTATGGACCAATGAACTTGCTATAGTTAACCACAGGAAACATGGAGGCATGTTTGTGGATTGTTTGTGGATTGTGTAAATATATGTCCGTTTGTGTACAGCCAGGTGTATGGGGGTTATAACAGAGATAGTCAACAACCTTCTCTGGTTGTAGTTTTGATGGAGAACCAGAGAGTTCCATGTGTTATGTTCATGTAGACCCGAATCCAAACGTCCCAAATGACACCATATTCTCTATTTTGCACACTACCGTTGATTCCTTGGCTTTGGTCAAAAGTAGTGCAGTACGTAGGGAATAGGGTGCATTGTGGGACGCAGTCACTGAAAATGTTTCTAAATCTGGAATGTGCTGAAAACTGCTGTTTGCTAGACCTGTTTTATAGTCATGTTTGGTACTACCCCATAACTGTTTATATATAGCAGGATATAATGTCAAACAACCCAACAACAAACAGATTTACAAATACATTATAATTGGGTCTTTTCACGCACGGTTTGCTCTAATACAGTCAGTATTTGTTAGCCGGTTCATTTTCATAAAATGTTTGTATTTAGATTTTTTTCCTACTGAACACAATTGAATATATTCCATTGTGTACTGTGAGCACTGGTTGTGTCCCAACTGGCATCCTAATAACTATATAACACACTACTTTGGGCCCTGGTCAAGAGTAGTGCACCAAATAGGGAATAAGGTGCCATTTGGGACACATGCATTGCTAGATACACTGCTCCAACAGTGCCTGCTCTGTTTCACAGTAAACCCAGTTGACAGAGAAAGGCTGCATGTCTCTGTATAGTTCTGCCAAGCACAGGTTTCCAATATGTGATGATGATCACAACAATCCTTTGTTCTATTATCTGCTCATACCCCTCTCAAATATAAATATGAGATGACTCAAAGCAACACTCTGTTTGTGGGTTTGTTATGAGGACAGTGATATGTACACAAGACAGACTCCAGTTGCCTCCCAAATGGCCCCCTTTTCACTATAAAGGGAATACGATACCATTTGGAAAGTAACCCCCATCTCGTTTTACTGCCCAGTCTGAAATCAGGGCTGGTCTGCTCCATGCTATTTCCGCACTGTTATGACTCTCTCTACCAAGCAACCTGTCATACACTTATTAAAGCTACAGTTTGCAATTAGAACATTCATTTTTTAAAACATTTAAATGTACCCCCCCAAGGTGCGGACTCCCGGCCCCAAACCTAAACCTATATGGGAGGGTCTGGTGGGTATCTAACCACGGTGGCGGCTCTGGTTCTGGACACCGCCCCCCTTCTTTACCCCGAGTCCGCTCTTGTAGCACTGACCCGTGGATCATCGTCGGAGGCTCTGGACTGCGGATCCTCGCCATAGGCCACGGGCTGGGGACCCTCACTGCTTGGATCATCGTCGGAGGCTCTGGACTGCGGATCCTCGCCGTAGGCCCCAGGCTGGGGACCCTCACTGCTTGGATAATCGGCAGAGGCTCTGGACTGCGGATCCTCGCCGTAGGCCCCGGGCTGGGGACCCTCACTGCTTGGATCATCTGCGAATGTTCTAGACTGGGGACCGTCGCTGGAGACCCCGGACTGGGGACCGTCATGGGAGGCCCTGAACTGGGGCCCGTCGCTGGAGGCCCTGGTCTGTGGCCCATCGTTGGAGGTTCTGGACAGTGGACTGTCGCCGGACGCTCGGGACTGGGTACTGTCGCCAGACGCTCGGGACTGGGTACTGTCGCCAGACGCTCGGGACTGGGTACTGTCGCCAGACGCTCGGGACTGGGTACTGTCGCCAGACGCTCGGGACTGGGTACTGTCGCCAGACGCTCGGGACTGGGTACTGTTTCGCCAGACGCTCGGGACTGGGTACTGTTGCCGGACGCTCTGGACTGCCGAGGCACACTGTAGGCCTGGTGCGTGGTGCCGGCACTGGTGGTACCGGGCTGGGGACACGCACCTCAGGGCGAGTGCAGGAAGGAGGAACAGGGCATACTGGACTGTGGAGGCGTACTGGAGGTCTGGAGTGTAGAGCTGACACAACCCGTCCAGGCTGGATGTTTATTTTCACCCTGCAAATGCAGGGCACTGACACAGGACGCACTGGGCTGTGCAGACTCACCAGAGACACAGTACGCAGAGCCGGCACAGGATATCCTGGTCCAAGGAGGTATACTGGAGACCAGGAGTGCTGAGCCGGCACCCTCCTTCCTGGCTGGATGCCCATTCTAGCCCGGCCAATGCGAAGAGCTGGAATAGAGCGCATCGGGCTAGAATACTGCATAACACGTGCCTGACCAGTTACACGCTCCCCACGGTATGCACGAGGAGTAGGCTCAGGTCTCTGACCTGACTCATGCAATCTCCTCGTGTGCCCCCCTCAAAACAATTATTGGGGCTGCCTCCCGGGCTTCCGTGCTCGCCGTGTACCTTCATATCGTCGCTGTTCCTCTATTCTCCTGTATTTCTCCTCGTAGCATCGCCGTTCCACTTTCGCTGCCTCTAACTCCTCCTTAGGACTGCGATACTCCTCCGGCTGTGTCCAGGGTCCTGCTCCATCTAACATCTCCTCCCAGGTCCATTTCCCCATTAAGCTCTGTTCCTCCTTTGCACGCTGCTTGGTTCTTGTTTGGTGGGTTATTCTGTCACGGTCGTCGTAATGATGAGACCGAGGCGCAGCGTGTTAAGAATACATTCTTCTTTAATAAGCGAAGAACACTTAAACAAACAAAACAACAACACAAATGCGAAGCTATGATAAACCGAGTGCTGACATGCAACTACACATAGACAATAACCCACAAAAACCAAAATGTAAAATGTCAACCTAAATAGGATCCCCAATCAGAGACAATGATAAACAGCTGTCTCTGATTGGGAACCAATTCAGGCCACCATAGACCTACATATACCTAGACATATCAAAACCTCATAGATATACAAAAAACCCTAGACAAGGCAAAAACACACATACCACCCTCATCACACCCTGACCTAACCAAAAATAATCAAGAAAAAAAAGATAACTAAGGTCAGTTCGTGACAAAATGAATGATATATAGAGGTTGATTGTTGAAGAATATCGGCTAAACTATACATGCCTCATGAGCTTCGTTCAACTGTTTTACCCCATCAGAGCTCAAAATAAAAGCTTATTTTGTAATTGTAAACAAACACTGTACAGCTTTAAAACATGCTTAAGACAATCATTTTGATCCGATGACTGTCAGTCCTAGCATCCATAGCTCTGTCTAGAAACTTGAGAGGGGTTACATTTCTTACATTTCTTACATTTCTTACATTTCTGCATCCCTCAGCCGTTTACCAAAATACGTTTCAGTGCCACCAGGTTTGTTGGTTTCAGACTGCAGTCTTAGTTTTATCTCCTGATGAGGCTGGTTAGACTAGCCGTGTTTATTATTTCTCTCTGGTACTTCCAGCTGCTCCATAGGAACCAGGCTCCGTGGCCTGCTGTCTAATCCCCGGTCAGATGTCACAGAAATAGCCATCACACCGTCATTACCCCGACCACAGCCCCGTGATGTGGACGACACCGCACTACAAAGTTGAAAAGCAGATCTCTACTCTATTACATTATAGCACCTTGATCTTCCTTCCACAGTGCGTGCGTGCGTGCGTGCGTGCGTGCGTGCGTGCGTGCGTGCGTGCGTGTGTGTGTGTGTGTGTGTGTGTGTGTGTGTGTGTGTGTGTGTGTGTGTGTGTGTGTGTGTGTGTGTGTGTGTGTGTGTGTGTGTGTGTGTGTGTGTGTGTGTGTGTGTGTGTGTGTGCGCGTGCACCTATGTGTGTGTGCGCATGTGCATGCATGTGTGTGTGATCCTCAGTGATGCTTCACAGAGCCCACTGCTCCAATACATTACAGCCTGATCAACATGAGGCTTCCACTCCGGTGGCCCAGCAACCGTCGACCACTAAGGAGCTGCCGCTGTGTATGAAAATGGAACAGAATATTTATCTCATAGGAGGTGCCGTGTGACAGGGGCATCATTTAAATATGAGTTGTTATGAAAGATGGAGAACCGATCAGCAGCAAAGAGATGAGGATGCAACTGCAACAGCACTGACTGTCCTATGTTTATACATGATAGTATGCGTCCCAAGTGGCACTTTTTACCTACCCATAGTGCACTAATATGGCATCATTTGGGACGCAGTATAGTTTTAGAGCGGCAGAGCGAAAAGATTCACTATTGCAACCTGGGGAGCATGTTAGTACAATAAATATATTCTATATTTCCCCTAATGTAATGAAAATATGGTCATTGTAGCAGGTGTACTGTATGGAAGGTTGTCAGTACCTTTGAATAAATGCTGTTGAGGATATTTGTTTTGGAATTAGTCAGGTCTCAAGGTATTTACAGTATCACTGGGAAAACACACGCTATTGAATGATTTGACAGGACAGCAGAGAGGAGGGAGAAAGAGGGGGTAGAGAGAGAAAGAGGGGGTAGAGAGAGGGAGGGAGATGGAGAGAGAAAAAAATAGAAAGGAGAGAGAGAGAAATGAGGAGAGATGAGAGAGTCAGAGAGAGAGAGAGAGAAGTTAGAAAGAGAGAAAGGACAGACAGACAGACAGACAGACAGACAGACAGACAGACAGACAGACAGACAGACAGACAGACAGACAGACAGACAGACAGACAGACAGACAGACAGACAGACAGACAGACAGACAGACAGACAGACAGACAGACAGACAGACAGACAGACAGACAGACAGACAGACAGACAGACAGACAGACAGACATCTCAGTGCAAGAGGCATCACTGCAGTACCTGGTTTGAATCCAGGCTGCATCACAGCTGGCCATGATTGTGTGTCCCATAGGGCAGTGTACAATTGGCCCAGTGTTGTCCGGGGTAGGCCTTCATTGTAAGTAAGAATTAGTTCTTCACTGACTTGCTTAGTTAAATAAAAAAATAAGAGTCAGACAGAGATAAAGGACAGACAGACAGAGAGCTGAGCCTATTTGTTTGCATTATTTCACTCCAGTATTCAGCTACATTGTAAACATCTGTTCTCCTCTATGTCCTGATAGATGTCTCCAATCAGATCGCTGTCATCTTACAGACTAACAACAAATCCAACCGGAGATTTATCTGTTGCTGCTGTTGCTCTTTTACACAAGCTTAGTTACCTCCAGTTCTAACTGAGGCATGCAATGGTCCTCCCTAATGGTATCCTGTGAGGAGGAGGCTAGTCTTGTGTCCGAAATGGTACCCTATTCCCTATATAGTGCACGACTTTTGACCAGGGCCCATGGCGGCAGCTCCATAGGACTCTGGTCAGAAGTAGTGCACAATGTAGGGAATACGGTGCCATTTAGTACACGGTACAACATGCAGCCCAGTTATGAGTGGTTCCAGGTTGAGGAGTCTGTTTTGAATAAAGGTCCCATCAGCACAAGGCTCTGACAGGTTGTTGGTAGAGACTAGAGAGGAGAAGCACATAAAATAACTTGGCTGGATACTGGGCTTATTATCCTGGTAATGTAATAGAACAAATATGCAGTGATGTATGTGTGTTTAAGGTCCAAACGCAATGATGTGACTTCACAGCGATGGCCCTATCTCTCGCTAGCTAGGAAGGACCCTCGCCCCATTTATCTAAAGAAGAAGAGTATGCAAAGGAAGTAGATGTTACGTTGTAAACTGGTGCAAATGTGACAATGTGTCGATGATTTTGTAACAGAGGTGGTTTGAAAAACTACGTTCGCATGATGAGTAAGATTGCCTGAGACCTGGAGACTTGTGTTTGTTAACCTCCCAGAGCTACTTCCTAGCTCAGTGGGCTAACAGTCTTGAGGCATGCAGAGGATCTGGGTTGAAAGCCAGTCCATTGGTTTGTCTATTAGAACAGGGAGGTAAATGACTGTGAAGAGTGATATAATGTTTCGTTGATGAGGATAAATGTAGAAGGATGTTATTGTGTTATTACAGAGTTCAATATGAGAGATGATCTGTGCCAGATTCATTCTGAAATGTTTATTATTTTCCCACTTGAGTATTAACAAAAATGTACTGAAATATATTGAAAAGAAAACCAGTCGGAAGGAGGAAACACTCCTGCATGTCCTGTCTAGCAGAAGACGCATCCAAAACGAATCAATTTCTTTATGATCCAACATCCCATGACAATGTACTATACTGCTGTGTGTGTGTGTGTGTGTGTGTGTGTGTGTGTGTGTGTGTGTGTGTGTGTGTGTGTGTGTGTGTGTGTGTGTGTGTGTGTGTGTGTGTGTGTGTGTGTGTGTGTGTGTGTGTGTGTGTGTGTGTGTGTGTGTGTGTGTGTGTGTGTGTGTGTGTGTGTGTGTGTGAGAGAGAGAGGGAGAGGGAGAGGGAGAGAGAGAAAGCGAGCGCTTGTGTGTCGTTGCCAGCTCTGTCTCTCTTCCAAATGCCATTCATATAAATAAACTGAGCAGTGTGTTTTTCAGGATAACTTCATTTTCTATTTTAATACCCCAAAGCATATAGTATCTCAATCTAGTAAACACATTGAGACATATCCTCTTGATCTCTCTCATGCCAAAACACAGTTACCATCTGCAGACATACCAGGAAGACAGCTGTAATAGTTATTTAAGCCTTTTAGTTGTTCTTGTCATGTGGCCAAGCACAAATTGATCTTCAGTTTCTGTTTTCTGATGGCCAGATAGTGAGAAAACATTTCATTTGAATGTATAGAGCCACATAAATGAATGGGAATATATGGATGTGTCTCCATTGTAGGAAATAACTGAAGACTACAGATAAAAACAGATTCATATTATGTGACTATTCAGACCTGGATTTGAACAGCCAAGACATGTCGAGCAGCTGTCACAGTAAGGGAAGTGAATGAAAAATGAACTCCAACCCATGGTTCCTCGTCCGTACTCCAACCCATGGTTCCTCGTCCATACTCTAATGATTGTCAGGTTGTGAATGTAGAACGACACATAGGTTTAAGTTGAGTTTCTACTGATTGACAGCACCAGGAAGGTATCCAAGGCTCTGTAGAGGATAAAAGAATGGCTCTTCCAGAGAGAAAACTGAATCAGGAACATAGAGCAATAACATAGTCTGCGTCCCAAATGGCACCCTATACTCTGCATAGTGCATTACTGTTGACCAGAGCTCTACAGGCCCTGGTCAAACCTAGTGCAGTATATAGGGAATAGGGTTCCATTTTGGATGCATGAACGACCGGAGCTGTAACATGCTCCTCTCAACCAAGCAGTCGCCAGATGGAGAGAAGAACAGGGCTCGGTGGCAAAACATGAGAGCAGGGGTACGTCCCAAATAGCACCCTATTCCCTTTGTAGTGCACTACTTTAGACCAGGACCAATAGGACTTTGGTCAAACATAGTCCAATATATAGAGAATAGGTTGCCATTTTGGACACAACCCAGTAGTCTTGCTCTCTTTTTCTAACAGGGCTGTGTCTGTCTGGGCGTTCTACATGTGATGTCCTTCACACCTTTTATTGTTTGAGAGGGAAAAACCCTTCTGTTCTCATAACAATGTCAAACTTGTCATGGAGGTCAACTGGAGCTGAATTTTGGCATGCTCCAATTCAATTCAATTCAAGGGGCTTTATTGGCATGGGAAACATGTGTTAACATTGCCAAAGCATGTGAGGTAGATAATATACAAAAGTGAAATAAACAATAAACAATAAAAAATTAACAGTAAACATTATGTCCCCTTTTCTGTGATTTTGTGTGATATTTGTCGATGGTTATGATAATGAAAAAATATGTTGTCAATCAAATTACATAATTGTGATTCTGAAGCATTTCATTTAGCCTACTTCACCATGCAAATGAAAGGTAATTTACCGAATACAGATGGGTCAGGGTCGCCCAAGCAGCTCATCGAGTATGAGATATTTAGAACTGAAAGATATTCTGAAGATTGGTTTGCACTTCCCTTTTACATAGCTTGGTGGCACCAGAGTTCAGAAATGTCCACCTCTCCTTTCCTCTGCTCTCTCAGAGGCATCTCTCTCTACCACCGCGCTGTCAAGCAACATAACCTTACACTTCTGCACGTGTTTAATAAATTAGCACAATCTGAAGGAGGGCTGTCCATAGCCATAGAGAGGTTTCGGGTTTCACTCCGCGCAAGGGGAGGCAGCAGCAGCTCTGCAAAAAGACGCTGCAGTAATTGTTAGTGTGGATGCTGTCCGGATGCCGAGAAGTTGATAACGTCCTGACTACAACATTTTAACCATACTAAGGAAACGGTCGCGGAAAAAGTTATTTTGAATTGCCTATCCCTCGCCACCTGACAAGGAATAGGGTACAGAATAAATCACAAGAGGTTGCTGGAGTGAAAACGCATTCACCATCCTAAAGGATCGTTTAGAAAGGATACCGCTTTGTCTTTTGGAAATGGATTTAATTTAGGAGTTTTTTTTACTTTAGTTTAGATTTTTACTCTGCCTTTTTCACTCCACAAGGGATTTGTTTAAAGAAGCGACCGTTATTGTTGGGATATTTGCTAACGGACGTGCGTGCGCTCAGTGGCAGAGAAGGAGCAGATGAATGTAAGTCCTCGTTGCAGTGTTCTACTACTGTCAAATGTCTGTCTCACCTCGCTAGCAGAAGACTACGGGGTAATGATTATACATAGTTGCGATACATTGTTGCGATACGTTTATACGTTGTTATACATTGCACTAGTTACATGGACGTTTTATTAGGCTAAAACTTGAGCGCAAATCGTTGCGCTGTTGTCATGTCCAGAATAGGCTAGCACATTATCATGTACCTCATCACACACAGTCAATCATGAAGTTAACGACAATTTAAAGCTTGGATGCTTTTAAAGATGGATCTCTTCGTTTGACTTCTTTCCTCTTTTTTTTCCATACACATTGTTTTTATTCTTTCGGGTCCAAAGTGCAAAAGTTCACGTTTTTAAGTGTTTACAATGTGTTATAAGTGTTCTATAATTTACTCCAGGTTTTTGTTTTTGCATCTTTATTTTGGGTATTTGACCCTGATTAGTTATACAGTCATCACATTTATTGTCAAACAGTGCTGTTTAAAAAAAAGCTTAAATATATGTATATTTGAGAAATCAGCAGGACCCATGGACGGGACAGCTGTCAGCAATGTATAATAATAATAATAATAATAATATATGCCATTTAGCAGACGCTTTTATCCAAAGTCATGTGTGCATACATTCTACGTATGGGTGGTCCCGGGGATCGAACCCACTACCCTGGCGTTACAAGCGCCATGCTCTACCAACTGAGCTACAGAAGGACGATGTTTAGGTCTTGACACATTATGTATCGTCTAATGATTGTCCCGACTAGTGAAACTTCTATCGACAGGCAGGCAGGACCGTGGAACGGCTGCCTGAAAACCGATTCTCATTATAACCCAAACCATCTGTCCCTGACTGAATGCTCTCCTCTCTGCTCATTGCTGTTCTAACTCTTAACTTTTGTTTCCCTCTGTGGGGGCAATCACTTCTTACAGACGGCATAACACTAGGCTACTGCTGCCAACTCTCCTGAAGGGGGAGCTTTAAGTATTGGATGTAAAATGGATAGAAAAAAGATGGATATTTAGGCTATTTAACAACAGGCCATTTAACAATAGGCCCTACGTTATATTGCACTGTTTGCAAGAAAAGAGAACACAGACTGTAGGATCAATAGCTCTAGCTGAGATCCTAAACTGTTGGCTATACTATTTAAACCGTTTGAACTTTTAGAAAAACCTTCCAAGCAAACACTAATTATGTAACAGAGAATTACACATATACATTTCTGAGGTCTAGCTCTCCTTGCTTTGCCAGTTAATATAATTTAAGACATTCTAAAGGCAGTCAGAGTCATACAACCACACAACCACACAACAATAATATGATTATAACAAAAACATATCAAACCTTTAAAGCGATTATTTGTGGTTTTCTGAAATGATTGAGAAATAATATTATGTTTTAGATTAGAATTCAAATCTGTGGTAGGCTACCCGTCATGGTCTAAACTTAGAGCACATTTCCATTGGCAACGTCACCATGCAGTCAAAGACCAAACAACACCACACCAATCTCAACCAATTAGCTTAATAATACTCTGTCCACCAGTCAAATAATTCACTAGGATGTCTCTCCACTGTACTTGGTGTGCTTCCCAAATGGCACCCTATTCCCTATATAGTGCACTTTATAAGGTTCTGGTCAAAAGTAGTCTAGTGCACTATGTAGGGAATAGGGTTCCATTGGGTATTTTTTCTTCCCCCTTTCTCTACAAAACATTCCTCTCAAATTGGTCTATCCATTGAATTCTATTGTCGGCTGGGGTGTAATGCTGTGCCATTGTGTCACAATTCACTGTTGGTCCTGTAGATTACTACATAATGACAGTCAGAAGGTTGTAGTAGGTCATATTCATTACAGTGTCAACAGGGCTTCATTTCAACTCAATTGGGTTCCATATTCCTAAACAGGTTGTTTGCACTCAAAATGGCACCCTATTCCTTATATAGTGCATTACTTTTGACCAGAGCCCATAGGTCTCCTCTCATAGGCTTATAGCCAATATTCTCTGACCATAGGTCTCTGGTCAAAAGTAATGCACTAGATACAGGGAATAAGGTGCCCTTCTGGACTCTGTTTCCCATGATGCTCCAAAGTCATCCTCCTTCTGGATTGTCTGGCAGACCAGTACGCAGATGTTCCTCCCTTCTTTTCTCGCTCTCTCCTCTCTTCTTCCCTCTCTCTCCACCCATTCATCAGTTAAAATATAATGTTGGTGTTTTCCCTCCTGGGTGCCAGTGTTGTGTCAGAGAACCCTGCAGCATGTTGTCAGTTATGAGGGGAGGGCCAAGGCACATTCCTGGTCCTCATCGATAATAATTTAATAATAGTTGAGGTAACAATGACAGTCATTAGCTCCCACTGGAGAGGAATGCCAAGTATGTCTCATATCAGTGAAGCTCAAAGCAATAGATAGATAGATAGATAGATAGATAGATAGATAGATAGATAGATAGATAGATAGATAGATAGATAGATAGATAGATAGATAGATAGATAGATAGATAGATAGATAGATAGATAGATAGAGCTCATTGTATAATTTGCTGTTCTCTTATAGAAAGATAGTGCATGCCAAAAGACTATGCTCGCTCACTGAGCTAAAGCCTATAGGCTGTATCTTTGGGAGGCCTGAGTGCTAGGTGCATCGTCTGAGTGCTTTGATGATTGGCCCATTCATTTCCTGAATACGAGTTCGCAAGCAGCCATTGGTTAAATCTGATGCGATCCAATCACAGGAGACTAAAGCCAAGGAAAAAGTTGTGCTAAAGCCATTCACTGTAGTGGCTGGACTGAGGAGAAAAACTGTGTATAGTTTACAAAGAAAACAGTGAAGGAAATGATGCAGAATTGTTGGATGAAACCGCAGCCTGAAACCTCGGCTGTGGCTTTCATGACAATCCAAGGATTATGTCATCAGTCAAGTCCCAGAAGCTCCATGATGAAGTAATTATTTGACTTTATTTGCAGTGTGCCTCTGTGCCTGGGGTGATGATGAGGATAAAGGGTTTATAACATACTGTATGGAGGGGAATGAACGCAACAGCACAGTAGAGCCAAGACTTTCTGATTGATTTCCTGGTTGTTGTTTTTTTTATAGCCGTAACAGAAGTACATATTAACATCGTATGGAAGCTAACTATAGTAATAACAGAAGTATACAGCTACATTGTACTTTGAAAGTGTCCAGGTCAGCCTTTGATGGTCATATCTACTTGGCAGTCTCTAGTCTTGGTCTGACACAGCAAAGCCAATCATTTATGCATTTCCTAGTTATTTTCGACAGGATTGTTGTAACAACACAGCCAGAACATTTTCCTCTAAAGCTGACCAGGCATGCCCTAGAGTTTGTCCCAAAAGGCACATAGGGCACTGGTCAAAATTAGTGCACTAAATAGGGAATAGGGTGCCATTTGGGACATAGACCTAGTTTGGGCTCCTGGTATGGTTTGTCATAGTTTTTACTGGCCCCTGGTGTATCAGAGTATGTTTCCCCCAAGACAGAGAGTCGTGAAGCATCTGCTCAGTGGAGCCTTCGTGCCTCTGGACTGGTACAGTACACACACAAACACACGCACGCTAGTGGTTTAAGGAAACTCTAGCTACCTACAGTACCTACAGCTAGGTGTTTATAGGGCCCTCATCGTCAGTGTTTCAGACACTCAGACTGAGGTTTTAGATTAGGCAATGATTCCACAAGTCATGATCTGCTTAACATGTGGCTGTTATAATAGTATGACTTCAAACACCTGTTAGTAGAAACTGTGAATGGTTAGTGACGAGTTCATCTTTTAAACATCTACCTCGCCCTCAACGTCAGCAAAACAAAATAGTTGATTGTTGACTTGAGGAAGCAGTGATGGAACATGCCTCGATCCACATCAAAGGAACTGCAGTAGAGAGAGTCACAAGTTTGAACTTCCTCTGCTTCCACATCACTGAAGACTTGACATGGACCACAGCACCACCACTCTTGTCAAGATGGCGCAACAGCGGCTCTACTTCCTAAGGCGTCTGAGGAAATTTGGAATGCCGTCCCCGGGTCCTCTCCAAATACTACCGCTGCACCATCGAGAGCATCCTGACCATCGAGAGCATCCAAGGCCGTCCAGCGGGTGGTGAAGATGGCCCAGTACATAACTTGAACTGTGCTCCCACCCATCCAGGACATCTACTTGAAAGGGTGCCTGAGGAAGGCCCGCAACATCATCAAGGACCCCACACACCCCAGCCATGAGCTGTTATCTCCCTTACCGTTACCGTTGGGCAGATGGTATCGGAGCATGAAGTCTGATAACAACAGACTCAGAGACAGTTTCTATCTTCAAGCCATCAGACTGCTGAACACTTGAACTGGACTGACCAACTGCTCTGATCCTCCACACCTTAGTACACATGCATTCACTCACTCACTCACACACGCACACACACACACACACACACACACACACACACACACACACACACACACACACACACACACACACACACACACACACACACACACACACACACACACACACACACACACACACACACACACACACACACACACACACACACACACACACACACACACACACACACACACACACACACACACACATATATATACATTCAGCCTACACACACACACATATACATTCAGCCTACACACATCACAACTGCTTGCTGCTACCTGACTCTTATTATACTGCTCAATTTATACACCTGACCCCCCCTTCCCCAATACACATGTACATACTGGACAGTACATTGTTCCTTCCTGTGTTATACCTATGCTAAGATATGTATTCTATTCTACTGAGCCATTTACTTTATGTTCATATTGTTATCTTTTATTATTTCTTATTGTTGTTGCTTTGCTGATAAGGAACCTGCAAGTAAGCATTTCGTTGTTTTGTTGGACGGTGTCACGACTTCTGCTGAAGTCGATGCCTCTCCTTGTACGGGCGGTGCTTGGCGATCAACGTCACCGGTCTTCTAGCCATCATTGATCCATGTTTCATTTTCCATTGGTTTTGTCTTGTCTTCCTACACACCTGGTTCCAATCCCCTTCATTATTATGTTGTATATTTAAACCTCTGTTTCCCCTCATGTCCTTGTCAGAGATTGTTTGTTGTTGTGTTCGTGTTTTATGGATTGGTGTGCGACGGGTTCTAATACCCACATTTATTTATTATGTACTTTGGTTTTGGAGTTTTTGTTTCACGTTATTAAACTACTCCATTATACTAAGTTTGATTCTCCTGCACCTGACTTCCCTGCCACCTACACACACGGCATGACAGACGGTTTATTGTATACCATGCATATCCCGCACATACATATTTAATCTGAAACTGAGATGCTAGAAAGTGAATAACAGACCTATCTAAGATGGCACAACAGAACTGCACAGTTTATAGTTGATCAAGAGATGAGTTCATCTTGTTATTGTGTTAACTAGGGATAATAACAGACCTTTATGTTGACACAACAGATAACTGTTGTAATAGCTAGTTGCAGTTGAAGTGATAGATAGGCAGTCAATTTATATAACGTTTAAAGCAGGCTTGTTGTGGAAATGCTGGAATGGAATATGAATACATGGAATTGTTGGTCATGCTACTAATGGTACAGTAGGGATGACATGTGAGTCATTCATCTGAAAACAAACCATAGAAGTTGACCTCCTCTCTCAGCTGTTACTGTATGTGGTCAGGAGCCTCCAGCTCCTCTTTCTCATCACTGTGCCCATGTGTTTCAAATGATGCAACTGCTCCAACAATCCCACGCCCATAGCAATATCAAATCAGACAGGATCATGTTCAAAGGCCTGCTGGGAGAAGTGCATGTTTTTCCTGTTCGCTCGCACAAAGTCTTACACAAACACCCAGACCATCAAATACCGTCGGCAGGTCCGTCTGATTCTGTCTCCGTTCATGTGGGAAAGAGAGATGATCTTGCTTTTCTTGGACGTATGTGTCTGTGTGTGTGTGTGTGTGAGTGCGTGTGATGGCCTCACCATGAAAGGAGAAGCCCTGTGTTTTTCCAATGCTCTGTGTGTTTGTTATGGCCAGGGAAGGGAGTGCATGGATAGCCAGGGAACACACGGCACGCACGTCAGAGCTCTATGATTGGGATGGCTTTCCCTGGCACCTTAACCTGCCCCTGTGGAAGCACTTTATCTGCCGCCCAAATGGAACCCTATTGGCTTCATACTATTGCACTACTTTTAACCAAGGCCCATAGGGATTTATAGTGCACTACTTTTGACCAAGGCCCATAGGACTTTATAGTGCACTACATTTAACCAAGACCCATAGGGCTTTGAGGAATAGGGTGCCATTTGGAACTAGGGTTGCACATCTTGGGGAATATTCAGAGGTGGAAACATTCCATGGGAATTAACGGGAATATATGGGAATTAACAGAAATATATGCAAATTAATATTAATACTATTTAAATGTAGATGTTTTTTGCATTGGATTTATTTACCATATCATATGGAGACAGAAACAAACCTTTTACCTTATCTCAAGTAGACATAATTGCAAAGGATTAAATCCTTCCAATATAAATAATAATACAAAATTGTTATGAATTTTAATTAAATGAGTTGACACTTCACATGGGATGATTTCACTGAACAACAAAAGAAAGGGAATATTGAATGATCCCCAATGATCCATCGCATCTCCCAAAATGTTTCGAACATACATCTGTAAAATTATAGTCTAGAAACTAAAGCTTTGGTTGTCTTCCTCTCAGGCTTCCATGTCTTCTCCCTGGACCTCCTCAATGTCCACCTCTTGAACGTCAGACTGAGGCCTCATCTTCACTGTCACTTTCCAACCTAGTTGAGGATGGTTCGTTGTCAGGCTCAAAAAGCCTCAAATTTCCCCGCATGGCCACCAATTTTTCCACCTTTGTATTGGTCAGCCTATTGTCTGCTTTGGTGTGTGTGTTCCCAAACAAGGACCAGTTACGCTCTGAGGCGGATGATGTCGTGATTTGGAGGATGATGGAGGCAACAGGGGAAAGAGCCTCAGATCCACAAAGTCCCTTCCACCAGGTGGCTGATGAGATATGTTGGCACGACTGCCATATTGCATCTCCATCCCAAAGCCTTGCTTGGAAGTGTACTTCGCCAGACTGCCAAGAACCTTGCCCTCATCCAGGCCAAGGTGGCGAGACATGGTGGTGATGGCACCATAGGCCTTGTTGATCTCTGCACCAGACAGGATGCTCTTGCCAGCATACTTGGGGTCCATCATGCACGCTACGGCGTGTATGGCCTTCAAACAGAAGTCTTCACGCTTTTTGATGTATTTCAGAACTGCAGTTTCCTCTGCATGGAGTAACAGTGAAGTGGGCAGGGCAGTACGGATTTCTTCTCTTACATCTGCAAGCCGAGTCTGAACATCAGACAGGATAGCATTGTCTCCCTCAAACCTTGCAATGGCTACTGCTATAGGTTTCAGGAGTTTCAGGCTGCTTATCACTCTCTCCCAAAATACATAATCCAGGAGGATCCTCTTGATGGGGCTGTCCATATTGGCAGACCGTGATATTGCCATTTCTTGGAGAGACTCCTTCCCCTCCAGGAGACTGTCATACATGATGACAACACCACCCCAATGGGTGTTGCTGGGCAGCTTCAATGTGGTGCACTTATTCTTCTCACTTTGCTTGGTGAGGTCGATTGCTGCTCTAACTTGATGACCCTTCACATACCTAACTATTTCATTGGCTCTCTTGTAGAGTGTATCCATTATTTCAAGTGCCATAATGTCCTTGAGGAGCAGATTAAATGCATGAGCAGCACAGCCAATGGGTGTGATGTGAGGGTAGGACTCCTCCACTTTAGACCAAGCAGCCTTCATGTTCACAGCATTGTCTATCACCAGTGCAAATACCTTCTGTGGTCCAAGGTCATTGATGAATGCCTTCAGCTCATCTGCAATGTAGAGACTGGTGTGTCTGTTGTCCCTTGTGTCTGTGCCCTTGTAGAATACTGGTTGAGGGCTGGAGATGATGTAATTAATTATGTTTTAAAATTAAACTGTATGGAAACAGGTGAATTAACACTCCACAGTTAGTAGGCTCAAGCAAGCTAAAACCCACATAGTAGCAAAAACTAACCATCAGAAATTGTTAACAAGTTAGAAATTATTTAAACACACTTTGCTATAGGCTACTATTTACGAGTTAGAATGTATGTCATATAAAATATATTCATCCAACCCAGTATTGTAATCAAAACTTACCAGAAAGCATGTAGTCCTTGGCTCAGACAGTGTAATAGTGTGGACTCAATAGCATCTCATTAGTGTGCAAGGTCTTGAGAATCAGCTGTACATGCGATGGAAGAATGCACTGTGTATGCAGAGGGTTGCAATTCCATTGAATTGGGGATAGTTTAACCAAAATATGCCACAAGACCTAGAATTGCCTTGTGTATCCAACAAAAAAGGTTCACTGTTATAAGATAACCTTTTTGATGAATTTAAGCAAAATTCCCCAAATTCACTTCCCATGGAAAATTTCTGGACAATTTCCGGAAATTTCCAGAAAGTTTCCGGTCCGTTGCAACCCTATTTGTAACACATCCCTGACTCTCTGGTCCCCATTACCACAGTACTCAGACATATGGCACCTCCGAATGTGGCTCCAGACAGCTCTGTTTCAGCCGGGCCTCCATATACAGTATTCAGAGTGTTTGTGTAGTTTTACTTCATGCTTGTCATGTTAATATCCAGACAGTCCGGATTAGCAATTCACTCTGTGGTTTCGTTTGTGGAGAGACTCTGGCGCCCCAACGTGCCCTGTGCTCCCCTCCCTAGTGCCCCAGCGTCCCAACCTCCTCCCAGCCAAACACTCGGCTCTTCAAGGCTCAGACGTTTCATTGGAATTAGCTGGAATCTTGACATGGAATTTGTGATCATACAGTCCAGGCTGATGATTAGCTGTGATTAGTCTGTGTCTGCATCCCAAATGGCACCCCATTGCATGTGGTGCACTACTTTGACCAGAGCCCTATGGGCCTTGGTCAAAAGTCATGTAGGGAATAGAGTGCCATTTGGAACACAGCCTATGTGTCAGAACTACTCTGACCGTAGACTTTCTGATAAAGCAGCGTTCAGAAACAGATCTGTACATAGATGGAACAAAATGTTTTGAAGAGATACAGGGATAATCGGGGGAATATCGTTGGACTTGTGCTTTGTCTAGCTTTACTTTTGTTTAACAAAATATCTCCTATCAAACATCTTAAAATGCGTTTAGAGTTTTTCCAAGACTAAATCAAGTAAAATAAGATTAAGATTTACAAGATTAAATAAAGTTCTTATATGAGTCTCATTGATCATCTTATTCCCAAGCACTGATTTACTTATGCTCAATATTTGACTATCTTCTTCTCTTCTATGAATTATTCACAAACGATTATATTATATTTACAGAGATATTCCTGTGATTGCAGCATTGAGAGGCTTGATGAGTAATAATAGCATATTTTTCCACTTGGAAGAATTGGACATCTCCCAAGATGGTCCTTCTGTAGCTCAGTTGGTAGAGCATGGCGCTTGTAACGCCAGGGTAGTGGGTTCGATCCCCGGGACCACCCATACGTAGAATGTATGCACACATGACTGTAAGTCGCTTTGGATAAAAGCGTTTGCTAAATGGCATATATTTATGTTGGCTGTTCACATGTACTTACACTGACACCCCAACACACACACACCCACCCACGCACACACACACACACACACACAGTCTTGTACAACTAACCTTATGGGGACGCACAATTCTATCCAATTGAAAATCATATTTTCCCTAACACCTAACCCTAACTCGTACTCTTACCCTAACCTTAACTCTAACCTTAACCCAAAAACCTAACCTTAACCCTAACCCTACTGAAAAGATTTGGCATGGATCCTCAGATCCTCAAAAGGTTTTACAGCTGCACCATCGAGAGCATCCTGACGGGTTGCATCACTGCCTTGTATGGCAACTGCTCGGCCTCCGACCGCAAGGCACTACAGAGCATAGTGCGAGTACATCACCGGGGCCAAGCTTCCTGCCATCCAGGACCTCTATATCAGGCGGTGTCAGAGGAAGGCCCTAAACATTGTCAAAGACTCTAGCCACACCCTAGTCATAGACTGTTCTCTCTGCTACCGCATGGCTGCTGCTACTCTCTGTTATGCTATGCATAGCCACTTTAATAACTACCTACATAATTACCTCAATGACCTCGAGACCGGTGCCCCTGCACATTGACACATTGACTCTGTACCGGTACCCCCTGTATATAGCCTCCACATTGACTCTGTACCGGTAACCCCTGTATATAGCCTCCACATTGACTCTGAACTGGTACCCCCTGTATATAGCCTCCACATTGACTCTGTACCGGTACCCCCTGTATATAGCCTCCACATTGACTATGTACTGGTACCCCCTGTATATAGCCTCCACATTGACTCTGTACCGGTACCCCCTGTATATAGCCTCCACTTTGACTCTGAACTGGTACCCCCTGTATATAGCCTCCACATTGACTCTGTACCGGTACCCCCTGTATATAGTCTCCACATTGACTCTGAACTGGTACCCCCTGTATATAGCCTCCACATTGACTCTGAACTGGTACCCCTGTTTATAGCCTCCACATTGACTCTGAACTGGTACCCCTGTTTATAGCCTCCACATTGACTCTGAACTGGTACCCCCTGTTTAAAGCCTCCACATTGACTCTGAACTGGTACCCCTGTTTATAGCCTCCACATTGACTCTGAACTGGTACCCCTGTTTATAGCCTCCACATTGACTCTGAACTGGTACCCCCTGTTTATAGCCTCCACATTGACTCTGAACTGGTACCCCTGTTTAAAGCCCTGCTATTGTTATTTACTGCTGCCCTTCCATTATTTGTTATTCTTATCTCTTACTTTTTTAAGGTATTTTCTTAGAACTGCATTGTTGGTTAAGGGCTTGTAAGTAAGCATTTCACTGTAGTATTCGATGTGACAAATAACATTTGATTTGATTTATCCCTAACCCTAAAACTAACCCTAGCTCCTAACCCTAACCCTTAACGTAATTCTAACCTTAACACTAACTCTAACCTTAACCCTAAATGCCCTAGAAATAGCATTTGGCCTTGTGGGGACTAACAAAATATTTCCTGGAATATAGAAAAGATGGAACATCGACTCGGTACTGGTCCTCCCTGAATTAATATTTTTACTTGTTATTTTTATTTGTTATTCACTGTGTATTTATTCCTCGTGTCACTATTTAAAAACTTGATTTGAAATAGCACCCTGTTCCCTATTTAGTGCACTACTTTTGACTAGGGCACACAAGGTTCCCCATAGGGCTCTGGTCAGAAGTAGTGCACTATATAGGGATGAGGTTGTCATTTGGGACTCTGCCGTGGTTCAGGAGATGAAACAGGCTGGTAGTGGATCGGCCATCTGGGATTGTTCATCTGTGGGCAGCGCTGCCTATAATGTTCACTATGTTTGACAGTGGCCTTTATTTCAGATTGTTTAGCTCTAAACTTGGGAAATGTCAGAACTCTGGCACCCTTCTGTGACGTGGTGGCTCAGGCTAATAGAGGAAGGCAGCAGCGTTTGTTTGGACAGATTATGTGTTTCAGGTTGAGTCTCAAATGTCACCCTATTCCTTATTTAGTGCACTACTTTTGACCAGGGCCTGTCAGAAGTAGTGCTATATGTAGAGAATGGGATGCTATTTGGGATGCAACCAGGATGTGACCCCCCTCTCACTGAAGGACCGCGACACAGTTAAGGCTCATTTTGCAATAACTTTTGGCGATGTGAAATCAATTGGTGCCAACAGGTTAATAACACTTAAAGGTTATTTAAAAACCTGCTTTGATTTGAACAATGAGGCATGTTTTCCATTCACAGTGCCGCCCAGAGCAGATATTGCAGCAGTTTACAAAGTAGCCGTGTCCATATTTTCTTTAGCCTTGAACTGGGCCATTTTCTATAATTAGGGGCCACATGTGCTACGTGTGTGTGTGTGTGTGTGTGTGTGTGTGTGTGTGTGTGTGTGTGTGTGTGTGTGTGTGTGTGTGTGTGTGTGTGTGTGTGTGTGTGTGTGTGTGTGTGTGTGTGTGTGTGTGTGCGTGTGTGTGTGCGTGTGTGTGTGTGCGTGCGTGCGTGTGTGTGTGTGTGTGTGTGTGTGTGTGCACTTGGTCTGTAAGTGTCGCTTTTCTGTGAGGTTAGACAGCAACAGTTGAGACAAAGTTAAAGGATCAGCTGCAAAAAGAGGTGGTCATTATTTAACAGGTAATGTTGAAGACTGAATCAAGATCAAAAAGAGGTGGTCATTATTTAACAGGTAATGTTGAAGACTGAATCAAGATGCAAAATACGTAGTTCATGAAAAATTATGAAAAACTTAATTGTCCAAAATAGTAATATTATCTTAACTTGAGGACAAAGGCTAAAGTGCCTCAACCACAGGGCACATGCCAATGAACTCACATATCTGAGTATAATGTGGCAGAGCTATAGTAACAGCATGTTACCTAGCAGTGGCATACCGCAGTTTCTCGGGTCACCGTGCAATGACGCAGCTGTCACGCCTTGGTCTTAGTATTTTGTGTTTTTGTTAATTATTTGGTCAGGCCAGGGTGTCACATGGGTTTATTTTGTTGTATTTCGTATTGGGGTTTTGTAGTTATTGGGATTGCGGCTGAGTAGGGGTGTAGCATAGGTTTGGCTGCCTGAGTCAGGTGATTCTCGTTGTCTCTGATTGGGAACCGTATTTAGGTAGCCGGGGTTTCACTGTGTATTTCGTGGGTGATTGTTCCTGTCTCTGTGTAGTTTCACCAGATAGGCTGTTCCGTTTGTTGTTTTGTATTTGTATAGTTATTTCATGTATCGCGATTCTCTTCATTAAAGAACATGAGTAACAACCACGCTGCATTTCGGTCCGACTCTCTTTCAACAAACGAAGAACGCCGTTACAGAATCACCCACCACACATGGACCGAGTGGCGTGGTAACAGGCAGCAGGAGCAGCGAAGGGAGGACGTTATGGACAGCAGAGGTATGGAGTATACGATGTGGGAAGAAATAGACAGGTGGGCGGTCGACCCAGAGAGAGTGCCGGAGCCCGCCTGGGATTCGCTGGAGCAGTGCGAAGAGGGCTATAGGAGAATGGAGTCGAAGAGAAAGACACGGCGGCACAGAAAGAAACCTGAAAGTCACCCCCAAAAATGTATTGGGGGAGGGCTCAGGGAGAGAGTGGCAGAGTCAGGAGTCAGACCTGAGCCAACTCCCCCTGTTAATAGTGAGGAGCAGCGATCAAAGGACTTCTGGACTTGGGAGGAGATATTAGACAGAAAAGAACCCTGGGCTCAGCCTGGAGAATATCGCCGTCCCAAGGAAGAACTGGAGGCGGAAAAGGGAGAGGCGCTGGTATGAGGAGGCAGAACGGTGACGCGGATGGAAGCCTGAGAGTCAGCCCCAAAAAATTATTGGGGGGAGGCTTACAGGGAATATGGCTATGCCAGGTAGGAGACCTGCGCAAACTCCCTGTGCTTACCGGGGGGCTAGAGAGACCGGGCAGGCACTGTGTTATGCAATGGAGCGCACGGTGTTTCCAGTGCGCCTGCACGGTCCGGTCTATCCAGAGCCACCTCCACACACCAGTCCTCCGGTAGCAGCTCTCCGCACCAGGCTTCCTGTGCGTGTCCTCGATTCACTATCACCAGTGCCAGCACCACGCATCAGGCCTACAGTGCGCCCCTCGCCTCTCCTGTGCTGTCGGAGTCTCCCACCTGTTCAGCGCTATCAGAGCCTTCCTCCTCTACAGCGCTGCTGGAGTCTCCTGTCTGTTCAGCGCTATCAGAGCCTTCCTTCCCTCCTGCGCTGTCGGAGTCTCCCGCCTGTTCAGCGCTTCTAGAGCCTTCCTCCTCTACAGCGCTGCCGGAGCCTCCTGCCTGTTCGGAGCAGCCTGAGCTGCCAGTCTGCATGAAGCAGCCAGAGCTGTCAGCCTGCAAGGAGCTGCCAGTCTGCAAGGAGCTGCCAGTCTGCAAGGTGCTGCCAGCCTGCATGGATCAGTCAGAGCTGTCAGCCTGCATGGAGCAGTCAGAGCTGTCAGTCTGTATGAAGCAGCCAGAGCTGTCAGTCTGCATGAAGCAGCCAGAGCTGTCAGTCTGTATGAAGCAGCCAGAGCTGTCAGTCTGCATGAAGCAGCCAGAGCTGTCAGTCTGCAAAGAGCTGCCAGTCTGCAAGGAGCTGCCAGTCTGCAAGGAGCTGTCAGTCTGCAAGGAGGTGTCAGTCTGCAAGGAGCTGTCAGCCTGCATGAAGCAGCCAGAGCTGTCAGTCTGCAAGGAGCTGTCAGTCTGCAAGGAGCTGCCAGTCTGCAAGGAGCTGCCAGTCTGCAAGGAGCTGCCAGTCTGCAAGGTGCTGCCAGTCTGCATGGAGCAGCCAGAGCTGTCAGTCTGCATAGAGCAGCTAGATCTGCCAGTCAACCATGATCTTCTAGATCTGCCAGTCAACCAGTCTCTTCCAGATCTGCCAGTCCACCAGAATCTTCCAGATCCGCCAGCCAGCCAGGATCTACCGGAACCTACTACCTGCCTGAGCTTCATCTCAGTACTGGGCTTTCTCTCAGTACTGGGCTTTCTCTCAGTACTGGGCTTCCTCTCAGTCCCGGGCTGCCCCTCAGTCCCGGGCTGCCCCTCAGTCCCGAGCTGCCCCTCAGTCCCGAGCTTCCCCTGTCCCGAGCTGCCCCTCAGTCCCGAGCTGCCCCTCAGTCCCGAGCTGCCCCTCAGTCCCGAGCTGCACCTCAGTTCAGTGGGGTTCTGGGTGAGGACTATTAGGCCATGGTCGGCGGCAAGGGTGGATTATCCCAGGACACGAAGGGGAGGAACTATTTCATTAATGGAGTGCGGTCCACGTCCCGAGCCGGAACCGCCACCATGGACAGACGCCAACCCGAACCCTCCCTTTGGTTTTGAGGTGCGTCCGGGAGTCCGCACCATAGGGGGGGGGAGGGTTTCTTTCACGCCTTGGTCTTAGTATTTTGTGTTTTTGTTAATTCTTTGGTCAGGCCAGGGTGTGACATGGGTTTATTTTGTTGTATTTAGTATTGGGGTTTTGTAGTTATTGGGATTGCGGCTGAGTAGGGGTGTAGCATAGGTTTGGCTGCCTGAGGCGGTTCTCAATCAGAGTCAGGTGATTCTCGTTGTCTCTGATTGGGAACCGTATTTAGGTAGCCGGGGTTTCACTGTGTATTTGTAAGTCGCTCTGGATAAGAGCGTCTGCTAAATGACTTAAATGTAAATGTAAATGTAATGTGTATTTCGTGGGTGATTGTTCCTGTCTCTGTGTAGTTTCACCAGATAGGCTGTAATTAGGTTTTCACGTTCCGTTTGTTGTGTTGTATTTGTATAGTTATTTCATGTATCGCGATTCTCTTCTTTAAAGAACATGAGTAACAACCACGCTGCATTTCGGTCCGACTCTCTTTCAACAAACGAAGAACGCCGTTACAGCAGCATTGGGGGAAACAGCTAACTTCCTACAATTCTACACATTTTTTAATCGTGCAAATGTGCAATTTTATAACTAATCTCATGTTGTTTTGCACATTTTTGCCACGAGGCTGAGAGAAAATGTTGCTGTTTTAAAGCAAATCTCCTGCAATTCTACACACATTGCTATGGGGCAGAGAGAAACATATGCAGTTTTAAAGCTAATCTCATGCTATTCTAGAGAGAAATCCAGACCAGTTTACTTGGTATGAATGGCACTAAAAGCATAATCCAGATTGTATTTATGCAGGAAAATAAAACTAAGGCATGTGATATATCAGAAATTGTGTAATAGAATCATTGTAAACCTAAAATGTTCTCTTATTAGGGAAGTCGGTTAAGAACAACATCTTAATTACAAGGATGGCCAAGGAACAGTGGGTTGCCTGCCTTGTTCAGGGGCAGAAGAACAGATTTGTACCTTGTCAGCTCGGGGATTCAATCTAGCAACCTTTCGGTTACTGGCCCAGCGCACTAACCACTAAGCTACCTGCCGCCCCATATAATCATAGATACAGTTTATACTGTACTGTATAACTAGCCTAAGATATATGTAAACAGACCATAAATGTATAAATGTTTTTTTTTTTTGGAAAGATGAAAGTGCTATTACATGATGCAATATCAGTAGCCTACTTGTCACATTTACAACTTTTCTAAATCCTATAATCTACTACTGATTTCAGACAGTGTTAGGCTGTGGATTGACTACATTGTTTAAATGTTATGTTGGCATATTATCAGATAATAAAAAATGTATGGAATCATTCCTCTGGCTAGCTTGCTAAATAACATACAGTGCAGATAAATTCTTCAAATTAATTATTTTACACAATATCTTATCGCTGCACTGGCAAACCTGGATGACCATCTCCCGGACCGGCTAACCTTTATCCCACCATAAGGTTAAAGTCCATTCTAGTATTCTAATTCCTAATTAATTCTATGGGGGCGATCTCCAGGGGGTCGCCCCAATTCGTTTTGTTTTTATTGGGGGGGCTGTGTGGTGTGGTAGCTCGTTATATCTAAAAAGCAGAGGGCTCACCTTTATAAAAAAAGAGGACTCATCGTTATATCTGTGCCATTGAGTGCTATCAGCGCCATTGAGGCAGTAACCAATAGGAATCTCACCCGGTTGACTACTTTGACTACTTTAAAATGACAGAAGCATGGTTGAAGCCCTCAATGACGCTGACCATGCTAAACTTTGACCATGCTTCCCTAAATGAGGAGACAGCATCCTAAAAGGACCTACCCTAACTTGGCATTTAAATCCATGCATCCCCTAAACAGAAAAATTCTCAATAACAGCGATTAACACATTTGAAAGGAAATAGTATGAAACTCGTTTTACATAATAATGTACAGCAATTAGAAAGTTACTAGAAACAATGACATACTATGCATAAACACTAGCATTTACAATGTGTTACTTCCGGCGCTGACAGGCCTCCAGTGCGCCTCACCTGTTCAGCGCAGCCAGAGCCTTTCTCCTCTCCTGCGCTGCCGGAGTCTCCTGTCTGTCCAGCGCCGCCAGGGCTCCCAGTCGGCCCAGCGCGTCCAGTGCGCCTCGCCTGTTTAGCGCAGCCAGAGCTTTTCTCCTCTCCTGCGCTGTTGGAGTCTCCCGCCTGTTTAGCGCAGCCAGAGTCTTTCTCCTCTCCTGCGCTGCCGGAGTCTCCTGTCTGTCCAGCGCCGCCAGTGCTCCCAGTCTGCCCAGCTCCGCCAGTGCTCCCAGTCTGCCCAGCTCCGCCAGTGCTCCCAGTCTGCCCAGTGCTCCCAGTCTGCACAGTGCTCCCAGTCGGCCCAGCGTCACCAGTCTGCCAGGATCCGCCAGAAGTGCCAGTCTGCCAGGATCCGCCAGAAGTGCCAGTCTGCCAAGATCTTCTAGATCGGCCAGACAACCTGAATCATACAGTTCCACCAGCCAGCCAGGATTTACCGGAGCCTACTACCTGCCTGAGCTTCCTCTCAGTACTGAGCTTCCTCTCAGTAGTAGGCTTCCTCTCTGTACTGGGCTGCCTCTCAGTACCGGGCTTCCCCTCAGTACCGGGCTGCTTCGGTCTGCTTCGGTCCCGGGCTGCCCCTCTGTCCCGGGCTGCCCCTCTGTCCCGGGCTGCCCCTCTGTCCTGAGATGCCCCTCTGTCCTGAGATGCCCCTCTGTCCTGAGATGCCCCTCTGTCCCGAGCTGCCCCTCTGTCCCGAGCTGCCCCTCTGTCCCGAGCTGCCCCTCTGCCCCGAGCTGCCCCTCTGTCCCGAGCTGCCCCTCTGTCCTGAGTTGCCCCTCTGTCCTGAGTTGCCCCTCTGTCCTGAGCTGCCCCTCTGTCCTGAGCTGCCCCTCTGTCCTGAGCTGCCCCTCTGTCCTGAGCTGCCCCTCTGTCCCGAGCTGCCCCTCGGTCCCGAGCTGCCCCTCAGTTATGTGGGGATCAGGGTGAGGACTATTAGGCCATGGTCGGCGGAGAAGGTGGATTATCCCAGGACGCGAAGGGGAGGAACTAGGACATTTATGGAGTGGGGTGCCAGAACCGCCACCATGGACAGACGCCCACCCGGACCCTCCCTATGCTCTTGAGGTGCGTCCCGGAGTCCGCACCTTAGGGGGGGGTTCTGTCACACATTGGTCATTGTATCTTGTGTTTTTGTTATATGTTTGGGTAGGCCAGGGTGTGACATGGGTTTATATGTTGTATTTCGTATTGGGGTTTGTACTAATTGGGATTGTGTATGATTAGGGGTGTGTCTAGTTAGGCTTGGCTGCCTGAGGCGATTCTCAATTGGAGTCAGCTGTTTCTCGTTGTCTCGGATTGGGAACCGTATTTAGGTAGCCTGAGTGCGCGTTGTATTTTGTGGGTGATTGTACCTGTCTCTGTGTTTGTCACCAGATAGGCTGTAATTAGTTCACGTTCCGTTTGTTGTTTTCTTGTTCAGTTATTTCATGTACCGTATTTATCTTCATTAAAGTCATGAGTAACCTACACGCTGCATTTCGGTCTGACTCTCTTCATACAACAGACGAACGAGTTACAGTTAAACAGCCACCACTAACATTGAGTGGCTGCTGCCAACACACCGACTCAACTCCAGCCACTTTAATAATGGGAATTGATGTAAAATATATCACTAGCCACTTTAAACAATGCTACTTAATATAATGTTTAGATACCCTACATTATTCATCTCATATGTCTAGGTATATACTGTACTCTATATCATCTACTGCATCTTTATGTAATACATGTATCACTAGCCACTTTAACTATGCCACTTTGTTTACATACTCATCTCATATGTATATACTGTACTCAATACCATCTACTGCATCTTGCCTATGCCGCTCTGTACCATCACTCATTCATATATCTTTATGTACATATTCTTTATCCCTTTACACTTGTGTGTATAAGGTAGTAGTTTTGGAATTGTTAGTTAGATTACTCGTTGGTTATTACACTATTGTCGGAACTAGAAGCACAAGCATTTCGCTACACTCACACTAACATCTGCTAACCATGTGTATGTGACAAATAACATTTGATTTGATTTAAACTATGAAAACACACCGAAACCGGAGAAACCAACTAACGAGAGTGCTGCAACCTTTATCAGGGCTCAACCTAAAGCTGTGAACATGCCGGCGCGCGCTCACCTAGGAAACCAGTTCAGCAACCATGGTGAGTAGACTTAGAGAAGTTGGCTGTACCAAACAAAATAAATACAAACGCTAAACATTTCTAAATAAATTAAATGGTAACCAGATTCTGGCTATTGTGTTTTTATATAATACAAAGCATAATGTTTGAAGGAATATCAGGTTAGGAAATGTTTGTAGGTTACTACAAGATCAGGCCATTTGTGTGGGGAGAAATGGTGGAAAATGTTCCCAAGTGGCGATAGCTCTCAGGCACACATTTGTGAGACGCAGAGTAGGTGAACGGATGATCTCCGCATGTGTGGTTCCCACCATGAACTATTGAGGAGGTGTGTTGGCGTCGGGGTGCTTTGCTGGTGACACAGTTGGTGATTTATTTAGAATTCAAGGCACACTTAACCAGCATGGCTACCACAGAATTCTTCAGCGATATGCCATCCCATCTGGTTTGCGCTTAGTGGAATTATATATATTTTTTCAACAGGACAATGACCCAACACATCTCCAGGCCGTGTAAGGTCTATTCGACCAAGAAGAAGAGTGATGGAGTGCTGCATTAGATGACCTGGCATCCACAATCACCTGACCTCAACCCAATTGAGATGGTTTGGGATGAATTGGACCGCAGAGTGAAGGAAAAGCAGCCAACACGTGCTCAGCATATGTGGGAAATCCTTCAAGACTTTTGGAAAAGCATTCCTCATGCAGCTGGTTGAGAGAATGCCAAGAGTGTGCAAATCGGTCATCAAGGCAAAGGGTGGCTACATTGAAGAATCTCAAATATAAAATATATTTCGATTTGTTTAACACTTTTTTGGCTACGACATGATTACATATGTGTTATTTCATAGTGTTGACGTCTTCACTATTAGTCTACAATGTAGACTATAGTACAAATAAAGAAAAACCCTTGAATGAGTAGGTGTCCAAACTTGTACTGTACTGTCTACTAAGACCCAGAGACAATGGCAAACCAAGAACCAGAAAAGTTCAGCTCTGTTAGGGAGAGAAACAGTATGCGTTGGCACCCTATTCCTTACATAGTACACTACATTTGACCAGAACCCTATGCACTATTTTGGGAATATGTTTGGTTCAGTGGCGATTTTTGCATTTAAATCTTAGTGGAGCAAACTCTTTAAAAAAATGTATGCCAGAAAAGCTACTACACAACACACAATACATGAATTGCACTATAACAGTGACAAATGGTGTCCACAAACTGTTAGGGCCTACACAAGCCACTACCCAACAATACATTAATTGCACGGTGACAAACAGTTTCCCACGAACCGTTTCTTCATTATTTACCCTTCACTTGACAAGGATTTAAAGGGATTTGCCAGTATATTGTTGACTTGAGATTCTTGATAATGACTGTTAGCTTTGACTGCTAGACTTTGAAAGTATGATGTTGACATGATCAGTACAATAAAAAACATGAGTTGGCACACAGTCACAGTCACAAGTATTTTAAGTAGAGGTGCTGACTAAATGCGAATGAACTATAAATTATAAAAATTATGAGAGTCGCACACTCTATATATAAACTCAGTAATATATTTGGGGTAAATCACCAGTGTTTCGGCGTCACTGTGCCTTCATCACTGTACCTTCATCACTGTGCCTTCATCACTGTGCCTTCATCATTGTGTCTTCATCACTGTACCTTCATCACTGTACCTTCATCACTGTGCCTTCATCACTGTACCTTCATCACTGTGTCTTCATCCCTGTGTCTTCATCACTGTGTCTTCATCACTGTGCCTTCATCACTGTGTCTTTATCACTGTGCCTTCATCACTGTGTCCTCATCCCTGTGTCTTCATCTCTGTGTCGTCATCACTGTGTCTTCATCACTGTGTCTTCATCACTGTGCCTTCATCACTGTGTCTTCATCACTGTGTCTTCATCACTGTACATTCATCACTGTACCTTCATCACTGTGCCTTCATCACAGTGCTTTCATCACTGTACCTTCATCACTATGCCTTCATCACTGTGCCTTCTGACATGATCAGTCCAATCAAGCTACAGGAAGATATAATGTGATTTGGCGTAATTTTATCTGTGACCAATGACCTTGAGCCTTCTTGGATGGGCACATCTTATGTAACTCTATGGCAGCACCCAGGGGGCTTGAATTTTCGAGCTCTACCCTGTGCTCTACTGCGGTGACGTAGTGTCCCATGAGTGACAGAACACTGAGCCAATCACGAAGCAGCTAGAGAACATTACCAACACCTACGCTCCGCTGCTACACCACCACAGAAAGCACTGAGCTGAGCACTGAGGCTGAAACACCTTAATTTTGGAGCTGCCTTACTTGTTTTTAGCTAAACATGTTGGTCTCAAAACAGTTGGGACTCTGCCCCACCTGCCCTGAATGATGGGTTGCCACTGGTATGGTCAAAGGTAGGGCACCGTATAGGGAATATGGTACTAATATGCAGCCAGGACCTGTTGACACACTTGGCTCAGTGTAGGGGATTTAAAGGGACCTGGGTTCAAATAAGCCTGACCATGTAGAACTTTAAACAAACTTAAACACAGTAAAGTATCAGCATTAGTCGGGTTTTAGGGCAAAGTTTGCACACACACTAATGCTATTAGACATGATATGAGTATTGAGTCAATGTTTTGTTAAATTGATGTGTTTGAATGGATGTACTTTATAATGTATTTGTCTTAGGTTGTGTCCCAAATGGAAACAAACGGTACCTTGTTTCCTACATAGTGCACTACTACTGACCAGGGCCTGTGCACTATATAGGGAATAGGGTGCTACTTGGGACACAACCTTAGTGATAAAGATGAAAGGGGGACACTTTTAATTCTGTCTCTGTGCGCTTTGCTTGCCAACCTCTGTATTAGACCATCAACATCTTTATTACTGAACTCTGAAGTCCTGTGTTGCCAGACAGACTTCTCGTTTCCCAAGGCTCAGGCCTGTATTTGTTCTCTTCCCTAAGGCTCCCAGCTGGCACTTAACTGGCCTGTATTCAGGATTCCCCTTTGGCATGTTCCAAAGCCCCTGGCAGCAGCACAGCTATGTCGTCCCCCTTATGCTTTCTCCCTCTGCTCCAGACTACAGGGAGGGAGAAACATCTTTGATCAGCTAGGTAGCTCTCTGTTTGTCCAGCAGCTAGTAGAACCCAAACCCCCCAATCCCTGCCGGTCAGCCAGTCAGCTAGTCAGCCAGTCAGCCAGTGGGGGAAACCATACGTGTTATATGTAATAGAGCATTTAGTACAAGAATAAGGAACTTTGTTCGAGCTATAAAGCCATAGTACTATGCTGAGTTAGTGTGTCGTTTGTGACTTTATGTTGGGCTTAATCTGGCATCATACAGTTAGAGCTATAGTAGAGCTGTAGGACCCAGGCTGGTGGCTGGGCCTGCTAGATCTATTAGGCTGCAGCAGAGTGGTCCTCCAGCTGCAACACACACACACACACACACACACACACACACACACACACACACACACACACACACACACACACACACACACACACACACACACACACACACACACACACACACACACACACACACACACGCGCACACGCACACACACGCGCACACACACACGCGCGCACACACACACACACACACACACACACACACACACACACACACACACACACACACACACACACACACACACACACACACACACACACACACACACACACACACACACACACACACACACACACACACACACACACACACACACACACACACACACACACACACACACACACACACACACACACGACTAGACCAAGACCAGTGTCTGCATTATTTCTGCTGTGGCATTCGAAACAAAGATTCCTGCCTCCTTGAAAAGTCATCCTTTTTTCCTTTGAAAAAACACCTTGAAGTCCTGCCTCAGCATGGCTATAAAGTAAATCATTATTGCTCGAAAGTACTTCCATGTTGGCAGCGCAATGGAAACCTCTGTGGACTTAAATTGTACCTAATATATGGAGCTACCACAGACTTTGCCATTAGTGGATAATTAGTAGTGAAAGCTTTTAAAATCCTGGCCAACTACAGTATAAACCATTGAGATTAGGTCTCTGGTCAAACATAG
Source organism: Oncorhynchus gorbuscha (assembly GCF_021184085.1). Classification (NCBI taxonomy): domain Eukaryota; kingdom Metazoa; phylum Chordata; class Actinopteri; order Salmoniformes; family Salmonidae; genus Oncorhynchus; species Oncorhynchus gorbuscha. The sequence goes on along the minus strand of NC_060191.1, from coordinate 47,348,296 downwards.
TGCACTATGTAGGGAATAGGGTGCCATTTGGGATGGATCATAGGCACCAGATACAGTGAACGGATGCTTGTTGTAAACTGCTTCACTGTCTTAGAAGGCACTCAACTAGATGAATTTACAAGCCATGCATAGATAAAGACATGTAAAGAAAAGGGTTCAGCATGTCAAATTCAATATTTTAACCACAGTAAGAGTGAAATTAACAGCAGGCTACAACATAACTCTGCTGTCTACATATAAAAGTTGTCACTTAAGAATGCCCTGACTGTCGGTTTTCACCACAGAACTAGAATGAGTTCTGTTTTTATTTCACTCCAATTCCATGGTCTTCCACAGTTTGTACTGTGTTATTGAATGACGGCTCACAATCATGACTGACTGAAATTAGCCTTGGAATCCCATCTGGTGGAGGCAGGCTTCCAGCACCCATGATTAGAGCCAAGCCAGGAGAGGAGAGAGGAGAGAGGAGATGAGAGGAGATGAGAGGAGAAGAGAGAGGAGAGAGGGGAGAGGAGAGAGGAGAGAAAAGAGAGGAGAGAGGAGAGAGAGGAGATGAGAGGAGGAGAGAGGAGAGAGGAGAGAGAGAGAGGAGGAGAGAGAGAGGAGAGAGGAGGAGATGAGAGGAGGAGAGAGGAGAGAAGAGAGAGAGAGAGGAGAGAGGAGAAGAGAGGAGAAGAGAGGAGACGAGAGGAGAGAAGAGAGAGGAGAGAGGAGATGAGAGGAGGAGACACACATGTAGCACTGTACAGTCTGAAGCGAGGATATTTCCCTGAATGGTGCAGTACTGCCACTAGGGGGAGTCTGGTAGGCCTCTAGAATATTCTCCTAAAGTAAAAAACATAATTCCCCAACATGTAATAAAACTTCTGTTTTCATGGTCAGAGTTGTCTAGGAGAACATTAAAGTTGATTTCTTTTCACAGGACAAAATAAATGAGTTATGAATAGGATTGAATTCAACAGAACCACTGACAACTGGAAATAAAACAAACGGATCTCCTCTTGTTATGAGAGACAGACAATAATTACTTGTTTGCCAGAGACACATTTAGTGGTTTTGGACTATTCAGCAGACGGTGACAGTCAGCTCATTCAGACATCCCACAATGCTTCATAGGGTCTCACAACAAATTACAAGTCATCAACAGTTGGGAGATACCCTGCCAAAACTGGGTTATCTATAATGTGAAACAGTTTTATCATCCCAATTAGCACCCTATTCTGTATATGGGCCCATAGGGCTCTGGTCGAAAGTAGTGCACTAGGTAGGGAATAGGGTGCCATTTGGGACACCGAGTGTGTAATTGCTCCATTTCATAGTATCTCTTCTTCAGTGTTTTAGAAATCATCGTTTTGTGTGGCAATCCATATCATCCTCATTCTCACTGTTACACTTTGTGGTTGTTCAAATGTAGTGCTCTCTTGGCTGTTATGTCTTAAATAATCGGAGAACTACAGAGAGAGTCAGGACATATTGTTAAGGATGTCCCCCTGAACAGTTCACTGTGCTATCAAAAGGTATTTCTGGCCCTTAGACAGAGCTCTGTTATGTATACATTAGAATGTATCTGACCATTTTCCACAATTTCTAACTTCCACTTTTCCACCTTTTATGTCAAGAAATGCTCAGCTCAGAAACAGAGATTTGGCCCCTTTTTACCTTCCATGCACTTTATTGAACAATATTTATTTAAAGTGTTCTTTGTTTTTATTCCATACAGAGCCACCATGGAGTCTTGTAAAAGGTTAGACCCATCACAGAGACTAAGGCAAAAGCAGAAATGTGCTCTCAATATCCACCAAATTTATGGACTCAGAATCACTTGTGAGTAATGAAATATAGGTTACAGGAGCCAAGAAGACACTTTCACTTCTGACATAATTACCTGATTTGCCAAAGGTGTAATTTATGAAAGGCAGCTGACCGACATTTCAGGAGTTTCATGAACCATTTTAAGGGCATATATCACAGGGAAATGGCAGGAGGTTTACGCCTCTCAAAACAAGTGGATAAAGTAGAGTGTTTTTCTCTCTGATGCTATAACACAGCTTTACTTTTCTGGGCTCTGGTTTACTCTCCACACATTGACCAGGAAGGACATTCCTCAAGTTAACATCCCAATGGAAATATGGGCTCAGGGAGACCTCAATACTGTAAAGAGCTTTTCATACACGGTCCCTCTATAAGAGCTCACACTCAGTCTGTCTGTGAGTACTCATCTGCAGTCTCGTAAATCTCCCTTGTTTCATACATGCAAGCACATACCCTGGTCCTAGATATGCATGTGCTTTAGAGAACTGTCTAAATACATATACACACGCACGCACGCACACACACACACACTCACACACACGCGTGCACGCACGCGCGCACGCACGCACGCACGCACGCACGCACGCACACACACACACACACACACACACACACACACACACACACACACACACACACACACACACACACACACACACACACACACAGTAGCTCTATAGTGTAGGGTTACAGACCAGAGAGCCTGGCTGCATTTGGACCTCTCTGATTAGAACTGAATGTTGAGACCATTTGTGGTTCTGACGTACGCCTGCGGGAGATCTGGGTTCAAATACTATTTCAAATCATTTCAAATAAATGATCTTCACTTGAATGAGCTTGCCTGTCCTACTGAAAATAGAATTGTACCAGAACTTCTAACCATGCCCACCTGCCATTCAAGGCAGGCTAGAGCAAACACTCAAAGTATTTGAAAGATTTCAACCCAGGTGGTCTTTTCTGTGGTCTGGACTGTTATCTAGTAAAGAGAGGGTTCTCTGTTTTGCCAAAGGAACTTATTAGGTGACTGGAGGGAGGGGATGGAAATGACGTGATGCAAGGGATCTATTATATGCACTGGTTGGGACCCCTGCCTGTAAAGCACATGGAAAAACTAACCTTAAAGCATTTTCCTTCATTCAGTCCTTCAAATGGACTGAAAAAGCTTGTCCCCTCTCTTTGTTATGCCAATAAAAAGCACTCCGCTTTTGTTGCTGTATCAGGTCATAAGAGGAGCCAGGAATGTTTCCTGATTACATGACCTGACAAACAAGACAAACAGCCGAGAGGTTTTCTTGGGCTTACTCCCAAAGGGCACCTTGACTCTGGCACCTTGACTCTGGTTAAAAGAATTGGACTGTGTAGGGAACATGGTGCCAAATGGGACGCACACATTGTCAGGAAGTAACGATCAGTACACTACACTAACATTTATCCCACCTCTCTGTGTCCCTCTCAGGTTTAGGAAGAACCCTTCAGAATGAAGACCGAGGCCAAGGGTTTGGGGCGGTCTGTGTCGAGGTCGCTGCAGGATGAGGGCCGGTGGAGCCGAGGGGTCCTGCTGCTGGCCTACATCGTCCTGGAGCTGATCACCGTCCACTCCTCCACCGTCCTGGGGAACCTGGAGCTCCAGCTGGACGAGGAACAGCCAGCCGGGACCATCGTAGGGGACATCAGCGCTGGGTTACCTCCTGGTGTCACCGCAAATCTTTACTTCATTTCAGACCACGAGGGCACCGGGGTGGGGAGTGACCTGGACATAGATGAGAGCACGGGCATCATCAAGACAGCCAAGGTGTTGGACCATGAGCTGAGGGATCGATACAACTTCATTGCAGTGACTATGACGGGTGTGACCGTTGAAGTGACCATCACAGTGAATGATATCAATGACCATGCTCCTACATTCCCCCGGAGGAGAGCGGCGTTCAAAATCCCGGAGATGACAGCGGTGGGAACCAGGTTCCCCCTAGAGCCGGCGGTGGATGGGGACAAAGGCCAACTGACTACCCAGGGATACCTCATTAAAGATGGGAACCCCGGCCAGGCTTTCCTCCTGGAGACCCGGAGAGGATCCAACCAGGTTCTCTATCTGGACCTGGTGGTCAACACTCTTCTGGACAGCGAGACCAGACCGTCTTATACACTATCCTTGGAGGCGTTCGATGGAGGCTCCCCTAAGAGGACTGGTCAGATGGTGCTAGATGTGACGGTTCAGGATATCAACGACAACGCTCCAGTCTTCAACCAGAGTCGCTACCACGCCATTATCTCAGAGAATCTGCAGCCGGGTAGCAACATTCTCCAAGTCTTTGCCTCTGACATCGACCAGGGAGACAACGGTCTGGTTCTGTACGAGATCAACCGCAGGCAGAGCGACCCGGAGAGCTACTTCGTCATCGACTCTCATACCGGTGTCATCACGCTCAACAAGCCTCTGGACTTTGAGATGCGGAGGGTCCACGAGCTTGTGGTCCAGGCGAGGGATAACGCCACGCAGCCCGAGGTTACCAACGCCTTCGTCACAATCCACGTCCGGGATTACAATGACAACCAGCCCACCATGACCATCATCTTCCTCAGCGAAGACGGCTCCCCACAGATCTCCGAGGGTGCCCAGCCTGGCCAGTATGTCGCCCGCATCTCCGTCACCGACCCAGACTACGGAGAATACGCCAATGTCAATGTCTCCTTGGAAGGAGGGGACGGGAAGTTTGCCCTGACCACCAAAGACAACATAATCTACCTGATGTGTGTGGACCAGATCCTAGACCGAGAGGAGAGGGACACATACGAACTCAGGGTGATGGCTACAGACGCAGGCACCCCTCCTCTCAGGGCTGAGTCCTCCTTTACGATACAAGTCACTGACGTCAATGACAACCCTCCTCTGTTTGATCAGCAGCAGTACAGACAGGTCATACCTGAGGTGGTGTTCCCAGGGAGCTTCGTGTTGCAGGTCACGGCTAGAGACAAAGACCAGGGGCCCAATGGAGACATCACATACAGCCTCCTGCAGGATGGCAAGGCCGGCCAGGATGAGAACCAGGCCCAGTGGTTCACCATAGACCCAGTAACAGGGATCATCACCACACTCTCCCAGCTGGATTACGAGTCGCAGCCCAGGCCGAATGTGACAGTGGTGGCTACAGACAGAGGGAGGCCTTCCCTGTCCTCCACAGCTCTGGTCCATGTGGTGCTGCAGGATATTAATGACAACGAACCTGTGTTCGGTACCAACTTCTACAATGTATCGATCAAGGAGAACACGGCCGCTGGGACCTGCATCCTAGAGGTAGGACATTGTCTATTCAGTTCTTCTAGTCAACCTGTCGACAGGTGAATCTCGCATTAGAGAGTTTCAACAATTTTAGTTGCTTCTACTACAAGTCTTGAAAACCTTATCTGCTGCATTTTGTTCATGTGAAGTCAGATATCTGTAACTTGTATGTATGCAAGCTGCTAGGTTTTTGGTATACGAACTGGGAATTACCAAATGTCAAATGAAGACTACATTTGAAAGACAACTACCATTGGGGGTTGATGGGGTCTGAAGTTCTGAAATCATTTTGAAGGGATATGGAGAGACCGTTACCTAGAGGAGAAATACAGTGCATTCGGGAAGTATTCAGACCACTTCCCCATTTCCATATTGAGTTAAGTTACAGCCTTATCCTAAAAATGTATTTAAAAATATGTTCCTCACCAATCTACACACAATACCCCATAATGACAAAGTGAAAGCAGGTTTTTGAATTTTTTTTGCAGATGTGTTAAAAATAAAAACAGAAATACCTTATTTACATAACTATTCAGACCCTTTGCTATGAGACGCGAAATTGAGCTCAGATGCGTCCTGTTTCCATTGATCATCCTTGAGATATTTCTACAACGTGATTGGATTCCACCTGTGGTAAATTCAATTGATTGGACAGGATTTGGAAATGCACACACCTGTCCATATCAGGTCCCACTTTTGACAGTGCATGTCAGAGCAAAAACCAAGCCATGAGGTTGAAGGAATTTAGAGCTCCGAGACAGGATTGTGTCGAGGCACAGATCTGGGGAAGGATACCAAAACATTTCTGCAGAATTGAAGGTGCCCAAGAACACGAAGACTATTCCTAGAGATGGCCGCCCGGCCAAACTAAGCAATCGGGGGAGAAGGGCCTTGGTCAGGGAGGTGACCAAGACCCGATGGTCACTCTGACAGAGCTCCAGAGTTCCTCTGTGGAGATGGGAGAACCTTCCAGAAGGACATCTCTGCAGCACTCCACCAATCAGGCCTTTATAGTAGAGTGGCCAGAAGGAAGCCATTCCTCAATAAAAGGTGTTTGCCAGAAGGCACCTAAAGGACACAGACCATGAGAAACAAGATTCTCTGGTCTGATGATACCAAGATTGAACTCTTTGGGCTGAATGCCAAGGGGAAACTTGGCACCTTCCCTATGGTGAAGCATGGTGTTGGCAGCATCATGCTGTGGGGATGTTTTTCAGCGACAGGGACTGGGAGACTAGTCAGGATCGAGGGAAAGACGAACGGAGCAAAGTACAGAGAGATCCTTGAAGAAATCCAGCTCCAGAGCACTCAAGACCTCAGGCTGGGGCGAAGGTTCACCCCCCAACAGGACAACGACCCTAAAGAGACAGCCAAGAAGTCTTTGAATGTCTTTGAGTGGCCTAGCCAGAGCCCAGACTTGATCCCGATCGAATATCTCTGGAGAGACCTCAAAATAGCTGTGCAGCAACATTCCCCATCCAACCTGACAGAGCTTGAGAGGATCTGTAGAGAAGAATGAGAGAAACTCCCCAAATACAGGTGTGTGTCACGCCTTGGTCATTGTATTTTGTGTTTTTGTTATATGTTTGGGTAGGCCAGGGTGTGACATGGGTTTATATGTTGTGTTTCGTATTGGGGTTTGTATTATTTGGGATTGCGGCTGATTAGGCGTGTGGTATAGGTTTGGCTGCTTGAGACGATTCTCAATTAGAGTCAGGTGCTTATCGTTGTCTCCGATTGGGAACCGTATTTAGGCAGCCTCAGTTTCGCTTTGTATTTTGTGGGTGTTTGTTCCTGTCTTTGTGTAGTATTCACCAAATAGGCTGTAATTAGTTTCACGTTTCGTTTGTTGTTTTCGTATTTCAGTTATTTCATGTACCGTCATATCTTTCATTAAAGTCATGAGTAACCTACACGCTGCGCTTCGGTCCGACTCTCTTTTTCAACAGACGAACGCCGTTACAGTGTGCCAAGCTTGTTGCGTCATACCCAAGATGACGCAAGACTGTAATCACTGCCAAAGGTGCTTCAACAAAGTATTGAGTAAAGGGTCTGAATACTTATGTAAATGTGATATATATTTTTTTAATTTGCAAAAAATTCTAAAAACTTGGGGGTTAGTGTGTGTAGATGTAAAAAAAAACATCAATTTTAGAAAAAGGCTATAACCTAACAAAATGTGTCAAGGGTTCTGAATACTTTCCGAATGCATTGTACTACACAGATGGAAAAGGGATATGTTGGATTTTTCTGCTGTATTGTCAGGCATTAAGTGTTATTTTAATGTTCAAGCTGTTTAGATTGGATTGTAGAGGATAAGAGAGTTTAGAGTGGAGAATGAAGTGAGGGGGTTTAGGTTGGAGAAAGGCTAAGGATGTGTTCCAAATAGCACCCCATTCCCTATTTATCGTGCACTACATATAGTGCCCTACATAGGTAATAGGGTGCCATTTGGGACACAGACCTAAGTGAGGCGTTTACCTGGTGTCTGAAGAGCTGGAGGATCTCTTCTCTTCTGGCTGTCCTCTCCTTCACCTCTCCAAGGTTTCCAAGGTAACTGGGACAGTGCAAAGCCCCTCTGACAGCTGAAGACAAAAGAGGCTTCCACTTTATTTACCTAATTCAGCTGTAGGAGGATATGGTGGGGCTTTATCTGACAAAAAGACATGTCACACCTCAACAAAAGACACCTTAAGCAAAAATGGGTATGGTAGACAAAAAAAGAAGCAAACCATTGACAAACCACAGGCCCGCTAAATTCGCTACAGGGCCTCCTGGCCAGATCCCGCTGCGGTGTCAAAACCGGAATTATGCCTCATTAAGAGATATCGTTTTCCTAGGTTGTTGTTGTGTCAGTTATGAGAAAAAGACCATTCGTTTTTTTTTCTTCTGCTTTTTATCAGTCGCTGTTTCTTCCAAACTTCCAAGCTGCTGCTGCCGCTGCAATCAGACCCTGTAACATACAGGAGTGCTGGGGGAAAGAGGGAACTGTTTCTAGAGACTAGTATTACAATTAGAGTTTCATTTCATTCCTGTTTCACTATCATCTGTGTGACTGAGATGGGGATGGGGCCATAGTTTGGATGAGTTGGGGTTGGGTTTAGGGGAGAGGGGTTGGGATGGGGCTGAGACGGCCATAGTTTGGATGAGTTGGGGTTGGGTTTAGGGGAGAGCGGTTGGGGATTGGGCTGAGACGGCCATAGTTTGGATGAGTTGGGGTTGGGTTTGGGGGAGAGGGGTTGGGGATGGGGCTGAGACGGCCAGGGTTTGGATGAGTTGGGGTTGGGTTTAGGGGAGAGGGGTTGGGGATGGGGATGGGGCTGAGACGGCCATAGTTTGGATGAGTTGGGGTTGGGTTTAGGGGAGAGGGGATGGGGATGGGGCTGAGACGGCCAGGGTTTGGATGAGTTGGGGTTGGGTTTAGGGAGAGGGGTTGGGGATGGGGCTGAGACGGCCATAGTTTGGATGAGTTGGGGTTGGGTTTAGGGGAGAGGGGTTGGGGATGGGGCTGAGACGGCCATAGTTTGGATGAGTTGGGGTTGGGTTTAGGGAGAGGGGTTGGGGATGGGGCTGAGACGGCCATAGTTTGGATGAGTTGGGTTTAGGGGAGAGGGGTTGGGGATGGGGATGGGGCTGAGATGGCCATAGTTTGGATGAGTTGGGGTTGGGTTTAGGGGAGAGGGGATGGGGCTGAGACGGCCAGGGTTTGGATGAGTTGGGGTTGGGTTTAGGGGAGAGGGGTTGGGGATGGGGCTGAGACGGCCAGGGTTTGGATGAGTTGGGGTTGGGTTTAGGGGAGAGGGGTTGGGGATGGGGCTGAGACGGCCATAGTTTGGATGAGTTGGGGTTGGGTTTAGGGGAGAGGGGTTGGGGATGGGGCTGAGACGGCCAGGGTTTGGAAGCTCTCCGCTGGGCTAACAGAGGGCTGTGCAGATGGGATCTTGGACCAGTGACTGCCCCAGGGAGAGGGAAGGGTGAGGGGGAGAGGGAGTAAGATTTGTAGGGGAGAGGGGGAGAGGGAGGCAGGGAAGTGTGGGAGAGAGGGAAATAGAGGGAGAGAGGGGGATAGATGTAGGCAGGGAAATCTGGCAGTGAGGAACTAGAGGGAGATAGATGGGGCAGGGAAGATGGAGGCAGGGAAGAGGGGATGAGGCAGGGAAATGTGGGAACTAGAGGGAGAGAGGGGATGGAGATGGAGGCTAGGGGAAATAGATGGGAGGGAAATGAGGAACTAGAGGGAGAGAGGGAATAGATGGAGGCAGGGAAATGTGGGAGTAGGGAACTAGAGGGAGAGAGGGGATAGAAGGAGGCAGGGAAATGTGTGAGTGGGAAATAGAGGGAGAGGGGGGGATAGATGGAGGCAGGGAAATGTGGGAGAGAGGGAACGAGAGGAAGAGAGGGGGATAGGGGGAGGCCCGGTGATTTACTTGGGCAGGAGCTCACAGAGTCTGAATACCGGCACCTCACATTTTCAACTGCTTGAGCTCCTGTTCCTCTTATAGAATATTAGCTCAAAAGTACTGTGGAGCTCCTGCACCTAAATATAAACAGTACCGACACCTGTTTCAGTCCAACTCAAGCACTGGGGATTGAAGCTGAGACAGAGGCAGTGGTTGTATGAGAGGTATATCTCTCAATTATACATCTGTTGCCAGTAAGGATGAATACAGATACAGATATTGGTTATGGTTAAGAATATTTATGATGCCAAGCACTTCTATGTTATTCTATCATATGTTCCTTTACGTGTTGTTGAGCAGACTGTCTCCTGCTGTCTAGTGCCTCTCTCTGACTGCATCCCAACCTACATAGCGTACTACCATATATAGGCACCTGGCCAAAATTAGTACGCTATGTAGATGATAGGGTGCCATTTGGGATGCAGTTTCAGTCTCTAACAAATCTCATCCCCCTACTACCCCATCACCCAACTCCCCCTCACACACCCACACCTCGCCAAAGCAAACTGCCACTACCTGTCTGTAGACTACACCGCCCTCTGGGTAGGATGTATACCGCTCGGCCCTCTGGGTAGGAAATGCTCCATAAGCAGCCTCCAGGCTCCCAGCATGTAACACTTCTTCAAAGCCAGCCACTCTCTGCCCTGTCTGCATGTCTGCATGTGTGTGCGCGTGTGTGTGTGTGTGTCTGTGTGTGTGTGTGGGGCCTCCCTGGCCTGTCTTAGTCCTGCTTGGCGGCTGTGGAAGTGTACTTGGCGTGCCATGTGATGCCAGACGGCTTGGCTCTGGGTGTGTGTCTGTGTGTGTATTCAGGGTGCCAGCAGCTCCACATCCCAGCTCCACATCTGACGACCGACCGACTGCCTTTTCTCCCCGTGCAAGTAATTCCCACTGCCCATTTTCCCACACACTCAATACTGTCCAACAGCCATTACAATAGGG